>NW_004798561.1:5719-10760 GCF_000002075.1 Aplysia californica | reverse complement strand
CCCCAAACCTACCTCCCCCCTCCCCACCCCGCAAAACCAACCTCTTCAATCCGGACTCCTTGAAATCAGTCAGTCCCTTATCCCAAGTGTCAACAAAAGAGCAAATCTCACACCCGCCTCGGACACTTTGTCGTGTGGATCTGTCGGTCGTGTCGTCGTGTCTGTCCTCATGGCGTTGTCCAACTAGTGTCCCACGAGATACATGTACCGATTTGACTATTATAAAGACACATACATTTTTATTTTATTTCATTTTTTTCAACTGTCCTTTCTTTTGTGTACATAGTTAATGTATGGTTGTGAAAGTTCTTCTTTATGTGGTTGAACTGGTTTTTCTTGCTTCTGTGAAATATTTTCTCTTGTGTGAATGATCATGCGATTGGTGGAAAGCGTTCAGAGCTTATACTACTCGTAGTATGGGATAGAGCGCTATATAAATGCAATCTAGTAGAATGTCCGGACTCAATAGAGACCTGAAGGAGATATTTTAAATGTGCAAATGTACTTAACCATATCTGAACGCCTTGGGGTCATTTTGTACCCCCAGGGTTGTATTCTTCACATTTTAGAATACTTGTAGTGCGAAGATCTCTTTGAAATTTCAGTATTTCCCAAAAATTCATTTTGACAGACTTTGGAAAGCGGTGGCATAGAGTTCCCCACTTCGTATGGATACGATAGTAAAACACGAAGTACGGATAGGGTTAAAACTTATTGAGGACCGCATTCTGGCAATTGGACTGCGCTTGTTTTTTTGTTTTTTTAAGACGCGTAAATCCGTTATTCTTACAGATCTGTCAATTTTTGTTTCCTTTATCTAACACTTAAATAAAAAGCCGGTAACAGCATGCATCCTTTAAGATATAATTACAAATTCGTGTTTCTGATTTGTGAATAATGATTCGAAATATGCTTCAAGATTGCCCTGTGGGTGGTTGGCAGGTGCTCTGGTGTGGTTTGCTCCTTCTTTCCTATCAAACATCTATCGTCCTTATCTCCCCTCTTTCTTTTTTGTGTATGTTACTCTCTTGTAACACCTCTATTCTTCGGCTCTTTTATGACCGTATTGTGTTGCAAGTGCCGTAAAACTCTTACTAAATCTATACAAGATGGCCTTTGGTCTGCTGGTAACCGGGCTTAATATAGTGCCCGGTGCGTCTTGAAAGAGAGAAACGTTTTCTTAGATAATCGGAGACGGGCTGACAAGTAGGTGGAGGGCGTAGAATACTTCCTAGAACAATGAATTCAGATTCAGAACTCTCCCATTGGGGGATCAGAGTCGGGATGGAAAGTAAAGTGAAGCACGTCCACACAACAGCTGTCATCTGGTGCCTGGAGAAGGACTAATCCATATACAGAAACAAAAGAGGGAAAGGAATGAAGTAGGATCTGTCTGTCGCACGCTACCCCCCTCTCCTTTTCTTTCTGCAGGTAGGGCGTCACTGGTACTGGTAGGTCTTCCCTTTTTTTACTTTCCCTCTGTTGTTTCTGTCTGTCTTACTTTTTCCCAGCACTAAATGGCCGTTATTGTGTGGGTGTGCTTCTATTTATTCGAACCAACAACCCCCCCCCCCTTCCACCCCAGCGATTCGAACCCGGGCTTGCAGCACCATGATAGTCTATAGTCTAGCCTGAGCGATGCTGAATGACTGACTGACTGGGCTAACGGCACGGCCTTGGATAATCCTGTATTTGCATAATATGTCATGGGAAACCTGAGACCCAGTTTTCAAACATACACTATGAAATTACCATAACAAGCGTATTTCATTACCTTGCACAACAGTAAGCCCTGGCCTATGTTCTATAAGCTCTATGTCTATCTATGTTCTATAAGCTCTATGTCTATCTATGTTCTATAAGCTCTGTGTCTATCTATGTTCTATAAGCTCTGTATCTATAAGTTATATGTCTATGTTCTATAAGCTCTATGTCTATCTATGTTCTATATACTCTATGTCTATCTATGTTCTATAAGCTCTATGTCTATCTATGTGGCTTTGGCTGCCTGGCAAGGATCATAATGAGAGCATTCTCCGTATATGACTCATCCATTAATTAACAAAGCCTTGTGATATTTGTTCAATGTTATTATTATTATGAATAGAAATTACCATACCTACAGGGAACGAGTGTGCATTGCATACATATACGTTTTTGTATAGTAAAATGTCCCCGTGAACATGATGGCATTGACTTTTCAAAGGGTCCAAGGAGAGGGACGGAGGCTGTGGTTTTGAACCCGAATTACGTGTTTCATATTGGGTCAACGGTGACGTAAATCAATCAAAAGAAATGAAGTTCAATTTTTGTAAGTTTTGAGCTTGTTGACGACATTAAGTATTCAGAGTGAAAAGGTGGGTGGTTGGCGGGTGCTCTGGTGTGGGTTGCTCCTTCTTTCCTATTAAACAACTATCGTCTTTATCTCTCCTCCTTACTTTTTTATGTTTCTTACTCTCTTGTAACACCTCTAATTTTCGGCACTTATATGACCTTATTGTTTCGCAAGTGCCGTAAAACTCTTTCTAAAACTACAGTGAAAAGTAAATAAGGCATAATTTTGGGGGGATATAATGAATTATTCAGATAAATACTCACTGGGCACCTCTACACTCACAGGGAGTGGGGGGGGGGGGAGTAGACATCTCAGTGTCCCCCCCCCCCCCCCACCCCACACACACACACACACACCCGGCTCGCTCTTATTTCATGTCCGTCCTTGTTCATCGGGTCTTCTTAATTATTCCGGTTGTGTGAATGTGGACGGAGAATCGTTCTAATCCTACAGATGCCGAAAAACAGCGCTGTGGGAAGCTCATGGCTGGAGGGTAGGGTACCGTCACGTAATCATCGTGTTAAAAAGCGCTAATGCGGGCGAAATTATACATTGAAAAAAAAAATGCCGGTTAATTGGAGACATCATCCGTCAACTGGACGGGCTAGTGGACCCTCGAGGCTGAGGCTTTTTCTGTTGTGTGCGGAGAAAGAAATTCGTGTTTTGTTGGCTCTGTTGTAGAGTTGACATTCTCCCCCCCCCCCCTTGTCCCAACCCCTCCCTGGGGGGGTATTCCGTGCGGACCACTAAGTTTTATGGCACACCAATAAAGATGGAGGGGCGAAGCACCTGAACAATGGTTGAAGGGGTACTTGAGCCGGTCTGATTGGTGCCTTTCATTAGTGTGTAGATGGTTGAAGGGGTACTTGAGCCGGTCTGATTCGTGCCTTTCATTGGTGTGTAGTTATTCCTACCATTCTAACCTACCTACGACTCCGTGCCTTTCATTAGTGTGTAGTTATTCCTGCCTTTCTAACCTACCTACGACTCCGTGCCTTTCATTAGTGTGTAGTGATTCCTACCTTTCCTACCAACGACTCCGCGCCTTTCATTAGTGTGTAGTGATTCCTACCTTTCCTACCTGCGACTCCGTGCCTTTCATTAGTGTGTAGTTATTCCTACCTACGACTCCGTGCCTTTCATTAGTGTGTAGTTATTCCTACCTACGACTCCGTGCCTTTCATTAGTGTGTAGTTATTCCTACCTACAACTCCGTGCCTTTCATTAGTGTGTAGTTATTCCTACCTACAACTCCGTGCCTTTCATTAGTGTGTAGTTATTCCTACCTACAACTCCGTGCCTTTCATTAGTGTGTAGTTATTCCTACCTACGACTCTGTGCCTTTCATTAGTGTGTAGTTATTCCTACCTACGACTCTGTGCCTTTCATTAGTGTGTAGTTATTCCTACCTTTCCTACCTACCTACGACTCCGTGCCTGTCATTAGTGTGCAGTTATTCCTACCTACGACTCTGTGCCTTTCATTAGTGTGTAGTGATTCCTACCTTTCCTACCTACGACTCTGTGCCTTTCATTAGTGTGTAGTGATTCCTACCTTTCCTACCTACGACTCCGTGCCTTTTATTAGTGAGTAGTTATTCCTACCTTTCCTACCTACGACTCCGTGCCTTTCATTAGTGTGTAGTGATTCCTATATCGTTAGGATGAGCTAGAACTATCGTTGTATCGTTATAGAATGATAATTAATTGAATGGGGGGTCGATATTCTATTATATGTTGTATCGCTATGTCAGTCGTATTATTTTACATATATGACCTTGTGTTTCAAGTGCTGTGAAACTCCCCTGACTAAAAATGTCTTCGTTACCTTGTCGTGAACATGTTTGTGACTGTGATTGATGAGAAGACTGTACTCAGCGGACGCTGACAATGCGACAATTGTTGGCTGCATCAAACCAAAAAAACAACAAAAATAACTGTTAATAATTTATTTTTACAACGGCGCCATTAACAACGGTAGCAACAACAGCAACGACTGCAACAGTGTGTGCTGACAACAACAACAACAACAACCTCAACAGAAATACAGCACTCCGTGGGTGGTTGGCGGGTGCTCTGGTTTGGTTTGCTCCTTCTTTCCTATAAAAATTATATCGTCCTTATCTCCCCTGCTTCTTTTTTGTGTTTGTTACTCTCTTGTAACACCTCTAATCTTCGGCACTTATATGACCTTATTGTGTTGCAAGTGCCGTAAAACTCTTACTAAAACTAATAAAATACAGCACTCCGCCTTTTTTCTCTTCTGAGGAATTTGAGTGCTTTTCCAAATGACAACAACAAATACAACTTCAGCGACAGCAGCAACAAGTAACTACTTCAACACATACAGCAGGACCAGCTCTCTGAGCACTGTCGTGTCATCGTGTGAGTGCTTCCCACGTGACAACCACAGAGACAAAACAGTAACAGAGCACTGTACCTTTTATATCGTTCTGCAACGACAGTAACAGTACCAGTATATAACAGTACCAGTATATAACAGTACCAGTATATAACAGTACCAGTATAGAACAGTAACAGTATAGAATAGAACAGTATAGAATAGAACAGTATAGAATAGAACAGTATAGAACAGTAACAGTATAGAATAGAACAGTATAGAATAGAACAGTATAGAACAGTAACAGTATATAGAATACAACAGTATAGAATAGAACAGTATAGAATAGAACAGTATAGAACAGTA
>NW_004798561.1:0-1347 GCF_000002075.1 Aplysia californica | reverse complement strand
CCTCCCCCACACACACACGTCCCCAATCGTATATCGATCTCCGTCGATGACAACTTCACACACAAGTCATGACGGAAGGCTTTGAACATTTGAACAGATCTCCCAATGTCTTCGCTTTTGCCCCCCGGGATAGGAAATCGCGACGTCCTAATCGCCACCGTGTGAAAGCACGAGGATTTACGCTGACACGACCCCAAAGATTGTACGTAACAAGATAGTTCACTGCACACCACTCCAAAGATTGTACATTACAAGGTAGTTCACTCGGCCCAAAAAAGTGTCGGCGGAAGTCCGCGCATTGCTTCAGATGTCGCTGCAGTCCACAGAATTCTACACAAATTTTAATAGTAATCCGCAGACAGGAAAAAGAGGCTAAAACAGCACCTGGACATGGATGGCTGGTGCCTCTATAAATAAATCATTGATGGTCAAGGTCAAGAATTCTACACTCATGAGTGTAGAATTCTGTGCTGTAGTCTTTAATTTAAAGCTCTCTTTCGTTTCTTCAGAAGTAGAATAGGAATAGCACCACCTTGCGCATCAGCTGTTCCGGTTCGCTCAGTGCGGAGTTTTTGGGTTTATTTTATTTGAATGACCTCTCGCCTCTCGTTCTAAAGTCAAATTAAACAAAGAAAACTGTCGCCCCTTCCAACTGAAGAGGATTTTTGTCAGCGTAACCTTTTAAAATGGCGTTATTCCGAAATTGTAATTATAATTTATTCAAAAACTTGTTAGTATCGCTTTGATGTTTGTCCCCACACTAGTACTAGTTGGGCAACTCTTTGCAAAACCGGCGCTTTTTCGAAGAGGACGCCACCGGATTTTGAGGACACTTTTTGAATTGGTTCAGAGAGAGGAGTGGACCATCTTGTTATATAGAATCTTTGACCACACTCAATCGCACCGTGCGTTCAAAGAAGCGGTAATCAAAAGATACAGGGAGAGATAGATAGATAGAGAGAGAGAGAGAGAGAGAGAGAGAGAGAGAGAGAGAGAGGGGGGGGGGAAGAGATAGAATAGAAGACGGACGCGGTCTATATTAGCAGCAACTGCTGTCCTGGGGTGGGGTGAGACTGGGTAGGGATTAGTAGAATGGTTCTTCTTTCTGTGAACGGGCGGGTGTGCGCGGTGTGAAATACTATGTTATATTTATGATGTATTTTTGAACTGTTAATCGTAAATGCAGTTTGTGGGCGGTTGGCGGGTGCTCTGGTGTGGTTTGCTCCCTCTTTCCTATCGAACATCTATCGTCCTTATCTCCCCTTCTTCTTTTTTATGTTTGTTACTCTCTTGTAACACCTGTAATCTTCTGGCGCTCCTATGACCTTATTGTGTTTCAAGCGTCGT
>NW_004798560.1:132002-133225 GCF_000002075.1 Aplysia californica | reverse complement strand
CAAGCCACAGATGTGCGTGTCTTTGCTCGACAAGCCACAGATGTGCGTGTCTTTGCTCGACAAGCCACAGATGTGCGTGTCTTTGCTCGACAAGCCACAGAACAACTTAGGACGAAATATCACTGTTACTAAGAAACAGATTTTTGATGTACGTGTTTCTACACCATACCATCCTCCAACCACCCACTCAGTGGATTATAGACCTGAGGTGTTTACAAGTTAGTCTGCTACAGAAAGACCCACCAGTGGCGCCCTCTATCTAACCACCCACCCAAGCGGCGAGCTACAACAGCGTGCTCAAAACGAGCAAGTCTGACACGCAGGTAGGTATTTTGTTCAGAGTTTTAGGCCACTGGCGCACGTCACATACAGTATACACTTTTACAAGTTTACAATTACCAGAGACTTCCGTGAAAACAGCAGAACTTATCAACTAAAAGACGTACACATCAAATACATTTTACAAAAGTATCAGTCTGGTGCAGAAACAGCAGCACGATCTATAGTGCGTCAAAAATTCGTGGCACAACTTACACTCAAATAATTATCTCTTTAACGGGAGAATCAAAGTCACCCATACTTTGTACAACAGTTTGTACCAATTTGTCTTAACTTAATTTTATAGAATACAGTTAACAGGTGTTTACCAAAATGTTGATCTGCTAAGACAAATTGATACAGGTCAGTGTGCAAAAATGGCAGAGCCTATGTTGGATAGTTGAGGAGATAATTGACGATAAGTTGCGTCACAAATTTTGGACCGCCGTACAGGAGAGGTGTTCTCCCACCTCCCCGCCCAAACACCGGGCTCCCGGCTCATTGTCCGGTGTGGACAGAGAGACAACATCTGCCATTGGCGTCCTCCTACCACACAACCATATCGCGGTTTGTTCCAGTCAAGACAGTCCGGTAAAGAAACAGAAGCAGGATCTACCGGTAGCACCCTCCAACCACGCACCCAACCATACGATAGTTTTTCCCAGTCTGGTAAAGAAGCAGAAGCAACAGTTTGTTCCAGTTAAGCTACTCTAGTACGAAAAGAAACCACCAGCACCCTCCAGCCACCCACCTACCACCCCTCCCTCCCGGCCCACCCGACTACCGACGACGGACGACGGTTGGTGCAGCTCTGACGTCACGTATGACGTCACGTATGACGCACGGCGCGCGGGAGCTGTAGACAGGCGAGGTGTCAGGTGAGCGGGCACTACCTCTTTGATGCA
>NW_004798560.1:127672-129083 GCF_000002075.1 Aplysia californica | reverse complement strand
CAAAGTCTGCTTCGACTATCAAGGCACCCCGGAAATAGCAGGTCACAAGAGAGTGACAAACATACAAAAGACGTAGAGGAAAAATGACGGTACATGTAGTAAGGATGAGGAACGAAAAAGCAGCAGTTCCCCCCATGTTGTTCCGGCACAGTATGAGCATGACATTGATAAATATACCCAGTTGCAATTCTACAGTGCCTAGGAACGTGTTAATATCCCCCCTTTGGGAATGTCCTAAAGACTCTTCAGTCAGTGGCACCGCCCCCGGGGGGGGGGGGGGGTAATCGTCAATGTCTGCTCCAGACATGACACCTAAAGAGAAGACACAGCACGGTGTCTCGGGAGTTCCACCACACGCTTCAGAGACTTCGGTCTACACAAGACGACTGAAACAACCACAACAGATCTACTATCGCCTAATGTCTCCAGAATACAGCCAAACATTTCAAAGAAAGAGACACATCGGTCGAGGCGCTCTATTTACCACCTCGATTTCGGCCAATACTGAACCAACGCCACACCGAGAGACAGCGGATCTGGTATTGCGTGATATCTCCAGAACTCGGTCACTGTTGACCGACCTTTTGTGTGGCAAATGTACAAGTTGACCGACTTTTTGTGAGACAAATATTAATGTACATGTTCTGGTCATTTTTGACCACTTTTTCTGTGACAAATGTACCATTTCTTGTCATTGTTGACCGACTTTGTCTGTGTGTGTGTGTTTGGAGAATTCGGTTGCCTACCCGTCATTGGTATGTCTGTCTGTCCACGCCATCGGTGCGTCCGCTTATCTGTGCGACCACCTCTCTGTCTGTCTGTCTGTCTGTCTATCTGTCTGTCTGTCTGTCTGTCTGTCTGTCTGTCTGTCTGTCTGTCTGTCTGTGTGTTCACCTGTGTGTCTGTCTGTCCACCTGTGTGTGTTTGCCTGTCTGTGTGTTTTCCTGTCTATGTGTGTGTGTGTGTGTGTGTGTGTTTGTGTGTGTGTGTGAGTGTGTGTGTGTGTGTGTGTGTGTGTGTGTGTGTGTGTGTCTGTGTGTTTGTGTGTGTCTGTCTACCTGTTTCCCCGTCTGTCCTTTCCTCTGCCTCTTGCCCTTTCCCTCCGGCATATCTCTGCATGCCATCATGTCAGCTTGTTTATACCTCTCTCAATCTCTGTCTCTCTGTCTCTCACACCTCTCTGCCTCTCACGTCTCTCTGCCTCTCACGCCTCTCTGTCTCTCTGTCTCTCACACATCTCTGTCTCTCTGTCTCTCACGCCTCTCTGTCTCTCTGTCTCTCACACCTCTCACACCTCTCTGTCTCTCTGTCTCTCACGCCTCTCTGTCTCTCTGTCTCTCCCACTCTTCCTCTCCCGAGTACTCTCAGGTTTTTGCCTGGCATGCCATCGACACTTCTCCCCCCCCTCCCC
>NW_004798560.1:123786-125608 GCF_000002075.1 Aplysia californica | reverse complement strand
ACTAGGTGTAGGAGAAGGATACTGTGTCCAATCACCCATTACACCGGGTGCCCGTTAGAGTATCGGACACAGCTCGACTAGGTGTAGGAGAAGGATACTGTGTCCAATCACCCATTACACCGGGTGCCAGTTAGAGTATCGGACACAGCTCGACTAGGTGTAGGAGAAGGATACTGTGTCCAATCACCCATTACACCGGTGCCAGTTAGAGTATCGGACACAGCTCGACTAGGTGTAGAAGAAGGATACTGTGTCCAACCAGCAATACTATGTTTCCTCTTTTCCTTCTCCGTGAACTCCAAACAGAAACATCAACACGTGTACACACATAAACCGGGACATATCTACCTGGAACACAAACAGACGGAGCCAAAGATAAGGACAGCGACAAAAATACCTGGATACCTCATCGATTTATTGCAGCAGACGAGTCAGAAAGCCACAACCTATCCCCTGGCCACACACACACAGAGCGGACACAAGGAGAGTTTTCACGACGAATGTGTTTGAAAATGCTGCCCGCGCAGTTCACAAGAAGATTAAGAGTATATTTTCATTCATGAGTCTAGCTTGATCTGTGAACCGCAAAACCACCAAAACAAAACCACCAAAACAAAACCACCAAAACAAAACCCATTAAGTATCGACGAGGTGTTCACTCAAATCTCTGAACCAACAGATAGACACTGAGAAAACACACAGACAAAGAAGAAAACAGACAAACAAATGGTCGCTTTTAAGCACAAGGGGGCTATCCTGAAAAACGCTGTTTTGAGAAAATCGATGGTAAAAATGTTGGACCCTTTTCCAGTTTCTTTAAAAGACAAGGAAAGTTTTCTCTACAACCAAGC
This sequence comes from Aplysia californica, assembly GCF_000002075.1. Classification (NCBI taxonomy): domain Eukaryota; kingdom Metazoa; phylum Mollusca; class Gastropoda; order Aplysiida; family Aplysiidae; genus Aplysia; species Aplysia californica. Next base: position 124,757 of record NW_004798560.1, on the reverse strand, counting down.
AAATATACACACCAATGAAACAACACTTCTTCTATAGGTAGGGCAATGCCCACTTTTGGTGTAGGTCAAGATTTCTGTATACCTTGTGCGTGAGACAACAGAGGGTCTTACCGCTACACCACAGCCGCCTGTAGATGCCAGGAACAAACAGACAGAGTCACGTGAGACACGCTATCACAAACAGATTACCGGAGAGTCAACAGAAAACAGCGGACAACAACTACATTGGGGAGAAAGAATTGATGTCCCGAGAGACGAGGCCAGACCGTAAGATCGCAGGATGAGAATCTCTAATAAATTGACAGGCAGACCGAGATATTCGATCAACTTTTAAAAAACCCTTCCCGCATGGGAATCAAACTAAGGCATTCTGCGTGTGAGGGCTGTGAAGCTAACCGCCCCACCACGTACGCCCGTGGGCTGCCAGAAATCAACAGATTGAGAACACATGAGGAACGTAATCATAAACAGACGGCTCAAAAACTCCACACAAAACAAGGTACGAGAACTCTCCGGTGTGAAGGACAGAAATGTCGCCCATGGAGAGGGTCAGGCTACGAGATGAGAGCTGTCCTTGTACTCACACCTGTGCTAGGGATGGGAGCTTCTTTGCTGTCCTACATAGATGTATTGTGAGCTTCCTGGCTGTCCAACATAGATGTATTGTGAGCTTCTTTGCTGTCCTATATAGATGTATTGTGAGCTTCCTGGCTGTCCTACATAGATGTATTGTGAGCTTCCTGGCTGTCCTACATAGATGTATTGTGAGCTTCCTCGCTGTCTACTGTACAAGACCCTAGTTCGATTCTAGTGTGGTGGGAACTTTCATCGAGTTCATGTAGCTTGGTCTTTCTGCTGGGATTTGTATCGCTCTCAGTCATCTCTGTCTCTCTCTCTTTCTCTCTCTCTCTCTCTCTCTCTCTCTCTCTGTCTCTGTCTGTCTGTCTGTCTGTCTGTCTGTCTGTCTGTCT
>NW_004798560.1:121144-122715 GCF_000002075.1 Aplysia californica | reverse complement strand
TATGTCCCCTCTCTCTCCCTAAGAGCCCCCTCAGTATGTTCCCCTGTCTCTCCCTAAGAGCCCCCTCAGTATGTCCCCTCTCTCTCCCAAAGAGCCCCCTCAGAATGTCCCCTCTCTCTCCCTAAGAGCCCCCTCAGTATGTCCCCTCTCTCTCCCTAAGAGCCCCCTCAGTATGTCCCCTCTCTCTCCCAAAGAGCCCCCTCAGAATGTCCCCTCTCTCTCCCAAAGAGCCCCCTCCATATGTCCCCTCTCTCTCCCTAAGAGCCCCCTCCATATGTCCCCCGTCTCTCCACCCACCACCTGTTGCCCGCGTGTAATGATGGGAAGAAATCCCCCAGGGCCTCCACCAGATGGAACAGCGAACAGCCTCGAGCTCCCCGCCACCTCGTATTGATTCCAGGCCCGGGATAACAGGGGAGAGGCCTCGGATCCCGGGAAAACAGTTATATCTCCCCCAAGAACGTCCGGACGGGGATTGTCGGTCACTGAGTTTGTCCGCGGGATGGGGGGAACTTTGGCCAGAGTTTGACTCGATTATCTGCTGTTCGATAGCAAGCAATGAGAAGATCTAGTGTGGGCCCCTGTCAGCTATGACTCACAGCCGTTTGGTTACACCATGGAGTCAGGCGATGACACAATCATAGATGACCACGTCACTGCCCGCGGGTCCGTCTGGCACAGGTCCTAAAGGCTGACATGAACTCTCCACTCATCTTTACCCTGCAGCAGTTTCTTCAGCTGCCCCCCCCTCCCACCCCGCCCCAACTCCCTCATGCCCTGTGCCACCTGTTAGCGCTCTGTGTTCTTTGGTCGGCCTCTCTTCCTCTTCCCTCACGGACTCCAGCCTAGGCCTAGCTTACGTCAGTCCATTCATTGTGTGTGCCAGTCTTCCACAGTTCGCTACCTCAGTAGTACAAACTTCTATCTGCTCAGAACTTAGTTTTGAGACATTTGACGTAACAATCGTTAGTCTCACAACATGTCAAGTTTTCTGGACTCCAATTCTTTGAATATCTTGATAACGACTCTCAATATTCTTACGATTTTGATAGAGCAGATAGAGCCTCTATTGGTTTCTGACCTCATGGTTTTAGTAACTCAAAACGTCAAAATGTCAGATAAAGAACTTTTTAACTCCTAGGTAGCGATTTGTAGACATTTTCTTTGACACCCAAATTTACCGTACGCGCACAAAAGAAATTATAACGTTGTTCCATTTTTCACAAGAGCTCTGAACGCAGTATGTGATCTTACGGGGGACTCATTGGCCAAGGCAGAAGTCCCAGAATTAGTGGCATGTACTTTAACTGTCCCCACCGACACTGCTATGATAATTTGGGACGCAGGCTGCTTCGACTCTGCGCTTACGAAATAATCCCCCCCCCCAAATTAAACCAAAAACAAACAGAAATATTCAAAAACTGGAACAATCCTGTCAAAGCCACGAGCCAACCACCTGGCCATGCCCATTGTTCTGGAATCTGGGAACGAAAAAGTGTGCCTTGTTGAGCTCTTCAAACTGCGTCATGTCTGCTTTGGTTCTTTGGTTTTTTGGTTCTTTTTTGACTGGG
>NW_004798560.1:116330-118911 GCF_000002075.1 Aplysia californica | reverse complement strand
GACACTTACAGGACAACAGTAGATCTAGATCTAGTATGTTTGCTTTGAAGCACAAGGGGGCTATCCCGAAAAATGCAGTTTTGAGAAAATCGAAGGTAAAATTTTTGCTTTTTGTTATAAGTTTCTTCAAAAGACAAGGAGAGTTTTCTCTATAACCAAACACATATACACACCAAGGAAACCAAATTTCTCCTATAGGTAGGGCAAAGCCCACTTTTGGTGTAGGTCAAGTTTATGGAAACCCCTGAAATCTGGGTTAGCCCGCCTCTCCTTCCAAGCGCCGGCACACGCCACAGCTCGGCTGTCTACAGTCATAACAAACATCTCCGACACCCCAGCAAATCCATCACGTCTATCATCAAATCCTAGTTCCTCGCATGAATCGTTCCTTTCTACACACCATTTGGTGTAGATTTTAAACCCAGATCTTAAAAAGGACCGGAGTTATAGAGAAGCGTTGTTTGTTTGTTTGTTTGTTTGTTTGTTTGTTTGTTTGTTTGTTTGTTTGTTTGAGTAAAGAGAAGCACATCGACACAATAACGGTCATTTAGTGCTGGGAAAAAGTAAGACAGACAGACAGACAGACAGACAGACAGACTGACAGACAGACAGACAGACAGACAGACAGAAACAATAGACGAAAAGTAAGGGAGTAGGACCTACCAGTGGCGCCCTCCAACCACCCACATTTAGGGATGTTTGTAATGCGGAAGAATTGGATGACATAACAGGCTGTCTACAATTAATGTAACATAGCCTTCCTCATACTGAGAGAGTTCATCTATCAAAGACGGCCGATATTTTGACATTGTTGTAATTAAGAAGGAAATCAGACCACATTCTGGAACCGTCGAGGTAATTCCAGTCAGTCATCGTCTGGAGAGATCAGGTTAGACCCGCGAGGTTCCGCTACTGTAAAACTTTCAGTTCGTCAATAAAACCCGGAGCCGTATCTTCCAAACGTCTTGTGTGATGAGCGCTGACGAGATAGAAGGAGGAGTAAGGGAGATTGTGCGGGGGGGGGGGAACAGTATGCACGGAATTTCTATGAACCTTCGTCAGTTTTTGATAAATGATTCTGCATTACCCAACATCTCTCATTATTGAAAACTACGTAGATCTTTTTTTTATCTTCTTCTTCTTCTTCTTCTTTTTCTTCTTCTTCTTCTTCTTCTTCTTCTTCTTCTTCTTCTTCTTCTTCTTCTTCTGCTTTTCTTCTTCTTCTTCTTTTTCTTCTCCTGGAAGTGTCAGGTCTGAAACAGACATTGCAGACCGTGGTCAACATACTAAAGCCCTGATTCAGCAGTTCCTCTAAAACAAGACATGATCAAAGAAGCTCAACTCACAGACTTATACATCCCAATACTCTGACGTTATTTCAACTCACCACAGGGTGCGCTGTTAGACTTGATCTGACACCAGATGAAGGGTAAGGAGGGAAAGCTTGCTCCCACACTCGATTAGAATGTTGAAATGTGGACATGGAATAGTTGAACACTATTATAGTTATTTAAGAGAGTTGAACGTCCATCTCCGAAAGGACTGAACCAGATAGAGAAATTCGTGTAAAGTGCCTTTCCCAAGGACACAACGTCGGACCGAGCAGAGGCTCGAACCTCCGAACCCGCAATCTCACGATTACAAGTCCGGTAGCCTAACCACTAGACCACCGACACCACTATAATTTGTGACTATGATAGGGAGACTGGTGTCTCTCCCTCCCTGTGCGTCCATGATGTGCCAAGACCGGCGGCCATGCCAGTTCCCGGTCTAGGAGAGAACAGCATGACGTAAGTCTATGGTCTACACTTGGCTCACATCTGCGTGTTTAGAGGCACGAGTCAAAACATTAATCCTTTACGACCGGTGGCTAATGGCTTCCTGTCCCGACATGAAGGATTGCCGCGACAAACTCGCCCATTGCTCTGTGGTCTGAGGCAATGGCGCGCTGAGAAATATCACCACGGCCAGACACACATGTACTCAGCTGTGAAGATTTTCCGACAGTCCGTGATTATGTTCCGTGGACGCCTGTCCGATATTGCAGGATTTGTTTGATTATCACCACGGTGATGATGATGATGATGATGATGATGATGATGATGATGAGAAAGTAAAAACACAATGAATCTATACTCGTTGAGATACATCTCCTTTCAAGAAATAGAGAGTTACAAGAATCACTAATGTCTGTTGTCTATTTTATGGTCTGATTAGACCAACACAAGGTGGGCTGAGAGAACGATAGAGAGCTCATGGTTTTGGCTGCACCTGAGGTGAACGTTTACGTTCTCACAGAGAGGAGCTCTGTGTGGTTTAGATGATCCGATCAGATAGCGCAGATTCAACAAGACGGATACATGTACACCCCACCTTATGCAGACCAGAGTGATGGGGAGGGTTTTGTGAGATGTTTTGATGAGACATCAGACAACTGTGGAGTTTTTGGGGACTGTCTACGGTGTGTGGAGACATCAGACAACTGGGGAGTTTTTGGGGACTGTCTACGGTGTGTGGAGACATCAGACAACTGTGGAGTTTTTGGGGACTGTCTACGGTGTGTGGAGACATCAGACAACTG
>NW_004798560.1:111951-112799 GCF_000002075.1 Aplysia californica | reverse complement strand
GAGAGAGAGAGACAGAGAGATAGAGAATGAGAGAGAGAGACACACACACACACACAGAGGAGGAGAGAGAGATGTTCTGGATACAAGCCTGCACAATAGACAAGAGACATCTGTTGTGTGCGTCCATGGAAGTGTTCAGGAGAAAGGTTATCGCGATATTCTAAACACTCCGCCCAGTCCTGCAGTCTTGTGTCACGTATGTGGGGGAGGAGAGAGAGAGAGGGAGAGAGGGAGAGAAAGAGAGAGGGAGAGAGAGAGAAAGACAGATGGACAAATCGAAAGAAGAGAACCAGTAGGCCAAATAATCATACAAACAAACATACACAGAGAGATACAGATATAGAAACAAATACAGATACAGATATTCAGATCAGGAAAACATGCTCTAGGCCCCTAAACAGAAAACAAACATAAACAAACAAACAAATAAACGACCAGGCGATCTGCACCCTTGTCCCTCCTTCTCTCTCTCCCCCCCCCCACCCAGGTGTGACAAAACTCTGGCTTTTTTAGGGGGGGAGGAAGGGGAGTGTCTGTATGTCATTCTCACAAAACGCCATTTCCCAGCCACCCACTAAAGCAATGAGACGAGGGACACAAAGGAACGAGATCAAAAGACTAGAGATTTTCAGGTTATGTGTTTGTTTGTTTGTTTGTTCGAGTAAAGAGAAGCACATCGACACAATAACGGTCATTTAGTTCCGGGAAAAGGTAAGACAGACAGACAGAAACAACAGAGGGAAAGAAAAGAAGTAGGAACTACCAGTGGCGCCCTCCAACCACGTACATTTTTTTCACTAAACTAAAGGGAAACCAAAAATCATTTTAATGGTGTTGTAACTTAAAGT
>NW_004798560.1:105176-107800 GCF_000002075.1 Aplysia californica | reverse complement strand
GTGTGTTGGTGGAGGGGGGGGCAGAAGTGTGATGATGGTGTGTGTATGGGCGGGCTGTGTTTGAGATGATAATTGTGATGATGATGTGTTGCAAATACTACCTAGTCTCAACCATTTTATTATCTGCTGTATACAATGATGATGATGATGATGATGATGATGATGATGATGATGATGATGATGGTAGTTGTGGCAGTGATGACGACGATGACGACAGTACAGTAGCTAGACGTTGGAGAGGAATTTCTGAAAAAGTTCATTAACCCCACAAACAACAGATTTACAACCGCGACACACACTGTGTGTTTATCTCTGTCTCACTGAGCCTAACAAAAGCCATAAAACCATCTTGCCATAACTGTCTTGCCATAACTGTCTTGCCATAACCATCTTGAAAGACTCCCGATCAAGCCCCAGTGTACATCGCTCAAATAGCTGCTATTGTTTTTGCTCAGCGGAGGATGATAATAATGGAATAATAACCAAACTAATAAATCATTGTCAATATGAGAGAGGTTTGGGCGACCCGAGCCTGATGGAGTCCCTACCCTCGGGCCAGCCGGAGAATCCACGGAGTTTTATTGCTCGCGATCCGGAGAAGAATGTGTGGCTTTCTTGAAGGTGTTAACACTTTCTAGATGTAGCCGACAGAATATACACGCGGAGTTTTAGTTGGAGGAAGAGTTTTACCGCTTGCAACACAAACAGGTCACATAAGTGCTGAAGATTAGAGGTGTTATTGGAAACTAATGTACAAAGAATAGAAGGAGGAGAGATAAGGACGATAGATGTTTGATAGGAAAAAAGGAGAAGAGAAGGACGATAGATGTTTGATAGGAAAGAAGGAGGAGATAAGGCGGATACATGTTTGATAGGAAAGAAGGAGCAAACCACACCGGAGCACCCGCCAACCACCCACAACAGTCAAACTTTTCAGCACAAGAGGGAAATGGCAAGCCGTTGTTTTGTGCAGACGATTGTACAGACAGACGATTGTACAGACAGACGATTGTACAGACAGGTTCAATACTGTGAGAGCAGACGATTGTACAGACAGACGATTGTACCGACAGACGATTGTACCGACAGACGATTGTACAGACAGACGATTGTACAGACAGACGATTGTACAGACAGACGATTGTACCGACAGACGAATGTACAGACAGGCTCAATACTGGTCAGAGCAGACGATTGTACCGACAGGCTCAATACTGTCAGAGCAGACGATTGTACCGACAGGCTCAATACTGACAGAGCAGACGATTGTACCGACAGGCTCACTACTGACAGAGCAGACGATTGTACAGACAGGCTCACTACTGACAGAGCAAGTTCACAAAATTCCTGTATGTCCCATCTAGCAGCAAAAGGCAATGTCGAGGAACATTTCAAACCATCATGCAGAAATTATCAGAAGCGCCAATTTGCATATTTAATAGAATGCATACTTTTGCCTACCTTTTTAAGTGTGCAAGAAGACAGAATCGAGAAATCTGAATCAATCAGGAAATATTTTTGTCTCTCTTTTAAAAAAAAAATCTGAAGGCATAATGATGTTATGTTTAAGTGAAAATCCTGAATGAATAACCAAGTTATGTTTCCTTTTTTTAAAATTTTGAATAAAAAACAAAATAGCTTTTCTTTTGTTGAAATTCTAAATGAAAAACGAAGTTATAATGTTTCTTTTTGTAAATCTGACAGAAATAACAAAAACATTATTATGTTTCTTTTATAAATTCTGGATGAATAACAAAGTTTTGTTTCTTTTGTTCAAATTGTCAATGAACAATGGAAAAATGTTTCTTTTTAAAGTTCTGAAAGCAAAACTAAGTTAGGTTTCTTTTATAAATTCTGGGCGAATAAGGAAGATATATTTCTTTCTTTTTTTCAAAGTTAAAAATGGATAACAAAATTATGATACTTTTAAAATTTCTGTATGAATAACGAAGTTAATTTTCTTAAAACATTGCATTATGAAGGAATAACGAATTTTCTTCAAGTACCCAAAACAGCGTGTCTTCCAGCGTGGTTGGATGAGCGGAGTGTGCGTCTCATAAGAGTTAATGTGTGTCCCCCCCCAAAGAGTTAATGTGTGGCCACCAAAGAGTTAATGTGTGTCCCTCAAAGAGTTAATGTGTGTCCCTCAAAGAGTTAATGTGTGGCCACCAAAGAGTTAATGTGTGTCCCCCAAAGAGTTAATGTGTGTCCCCCAAAGAGTTAATGTGTGTCCGCCGAAGAGTTAATGTGTGTCCCCCGAACGAAGTGTTAATGTGTTCGTGGCCAAAGAGTTAATGCGCTGAGCTTGCATGAATGCATGTTGCACATAGCCCAGGACGCAGTATCCTGTGGTTGCTTAACCCTTTCTGTTTTAATGTAGGTGCTGTTATGTCCCCAACGACACAATTTAGAACATTTTGGAAGTGGCTTCAACATTTAAATATAGCTGAGGGTTTCTACGCCCCCCCCCTCCCCCACCTCTCCCCAAAAGTCAAATGTCAACACATTGAGCACATCATTTTGGAGGGTACTTCAACCGTGTCTGTCAGGGCAGACCCAGGCTAAGAGGGATACAACATCCCAGCAGACAGACCCGGGCTGAGAGGGATACAACATCCCAGCAG
>NW_004798560.1:102315-103417 GCF_000002075.1 Aplysia californica | reverse complement strand
TACAGTGTACTTGTGACGGTGAGCTAATGTACCTGTGACGGTGAGCTGTACAATGTACCTGTGACGGTGAGCTGTACAGTGTACTTGTGACGGTGAGCTAATGTACCTGTGACGGTGAGCTAATGTACCTGTGAGCTAATGTACCTGTGGCGGTGAGCTAATGTACCTGTACAATGTACCTGTGAAGGTGAGCTAATGTACTTGTGATGGTGAGCTAATGTACCTGTGACGGTGAGCTAATGTACCTGTGACGGTGAGCTGTACAATGTACTTGTGACGGTGAGCTGTACAGTGTACTTGTGACGGTGAGCTAATGTACCTGTGACGGTGAGCTAATGTACCTGTGAGCTAATGTACCTGTGGCGGTGAGCTAATGTACCTGTACAATGTACCTGTGACGGTGAGCTAATGTACTTGTGATGGTGAGCTAATGTACCTGTGACGGTGAGCTAATGTACCTGTGACGGTGAGCTGTACAATGTACTTGTGACGGTGAGCTGTACAGTGTACTTGTGACGGTGAGCTAATGTACCTGTGACGGTGAGCTAATGTACCTGTGAGCTAATGTACCTGTGGCGGTGAGCTAATGTACCTGTACAATGTACCTGTGACGGTGAGCTAATGTACTTGTGACGGTGAGCTGTACAGTGTACTTTGCCCCACATACACGGTGCCGGGGTCCGGGGGTCCGGGGGTTCAGGGGGTGGGTGATTGGGGTCAATAGCGGAAGGCGGGAGTTCGATTCTAGAGTGGGTGGGTAGGTTAGTTTGGTCAAGTATCTCCGTCCGTCTGTGTGCCGAGATGTTGTTCCCACTCGGCCTGGGATAGCCCGGACAGAAAGGACCGAACACTCCCTCCTCTCGTGGGATCGTTGTTGTGTTGTTGCATCGACGTGTCATTTCTTGTGTCATGTTCTAGCAAAAGTTCTACGTCACTTGCACACAAATAACTCCTACATGCCGGAGACTAGGGGTGTTGCTAGACACCTGCACACAAAGGAAAAAACGGGGGACAGACAATGACGATAGATACTTGGCAGGAAAATAAAAGGAGCAAGTCACAACAGAGCACCCACCAACCACCCACTATTGTGACGAGGGGG
>NW_004798560.1:100483-102215 GCF_000002075.1 Aplysia californica | reverse complement strand
CACACACTCTCTCTCTCTAATTCCCTGTATTCCTCTTTCTTGCTCTTTCTCACTCCATCTCCCCCCAGTGTGATTCACAACACAATCTATAATCAGACATCAATCCCCACTGTACAACCAGCCTGTAATGAACATAACAACCACCACTGTACAACCAGCCTGTCATGCACATAACAACCACCACTCTACAATCAGCCTGTCATGTACATAACAACCACCACTGTACAACCAGCCTGTCATGCACATAACAACCACCACTGTACAATCAGCCTGTAATGTACATAACAACCGCCACTGTACAATCAGCCTGTCATGCACATAACAACCACCACTCTACAATCAGCCTGTCATGTACATAACAACCACCACGGTACAATCAGCCTGTCATGCACATAACAACCACCACTGTACAATCAGCCTGTAATGTACATAACAACCACCACTGTACAACCAGCCTGTCATGCACATAACAACCACCACTCTACAATCAGCCTGTCATGTACATAACAACCACCACGGTACAATCAGCCTGTCATGCACATAACAACCACCACTGTACAATCAGCCTGTAATGTACATAACAACCGCCACTGTACAATCAGCCTGTCATGCACATAACAACCACCACTCTACAATCAGCCTGTCATGTACATAACAACCACCACTGTACAATCAGCCTGTCATGCACATAACAACCACCAATGTACAATCAGCCTGTAATGTACATAACAACCACCACTGTACAATCAGCCTGTCATGTACATAACAACCACCACTGTACAACCAGCCGGTCATGTAACATAACAATCATCACAGCACGATAAACATGTACTGTCCCTCCCTTCACCCCCGTACCGTCAACAAAAAGCCATCTCTAGATCGAGAAGACTAATGGCCACCGTTACCTCTATGTCAACAGACGTAAGTAATATTAAGGAAGCGACAAGTGCAGTTTCTGGGACAGTAGAACCGACAACCATCTTGGAACATCCTGATCTCACTGGGGAAAAAACCTGAAGGCAAACGAGACAGAGGTAGACCAGAACAACATATTTGGACAACATGAACGGGTGGTGACGGGGACACATCAGGACGATAATGGGGGCTGCCCAGTTTGTCACAATTTGGTGGTGTAGAGATATATCTAGTTCCTCTAAAACGTCCACTCCGCTTGGTTGTTCAACATTTCTTCTTTTTGTATGCAAATCAAAACAAATTTAAATTACTCTGTAAAATTTCAACAATGAATGTTCTTTCGTTAAAAACAATTGAAAAACAAAATTCAATTCGTACAATCAATCAATCAATCAATCATTCATTTCCTCTTTTTGAGAGTGTCAGTGATAACTTCCATCATGCAGGGCACAGTCGAGGCGGGGTGGGCCTGTGACAAACTGGCATGCTTCCGATGATAATGATCTAGATCTAGATCTCGGAGTTTTCTTGTACAGCCTCCGAGCGGAGAGATGAATGGAGAACCACGACCGGGCGATGTCCGCCCCGGATCTGACAGTTTGTGACGGTGAGCTGTACAGTGTACTTGTGACGGTGAGCTAATGTACCTGTGACGGTGAGCTGTACAATGTACCTGTGACGGTGAGCTGTACAGTGTACTTGTGACGGTGAGCTAATGTACCTGTGACGGTGAGCTAATGTACCTGTGACGGTGAGCTGTACAATGTACCTGTGACGGTGAGCTGTACAGTGTACTTGTGACGGTGAGCTAATGTAC
>NW_004798560.1:95418-96898 GCF_000002075.1 Aplysia californica | reverse complement strand
GTGAAAACAAAAGACATTATAAAAACGTTTATTGAGGCCACAAAAAGTTGCCATGACGTCATGGTTTGTGCCTGCCTACGTCACACGCCCTAGCAACCGGCGACGCCCACTGTGACCCTCCATGTTTTCCGCCACAGCCATAGACTACCACTCCTATAGCGCGGTCAAAAAATTGTGGCGCAACTTGTTAGATTTTTCCTCAACTGTCGAACATAGACTTCCCAGCTTTTGTACAGTGACTTGTATCAATTTGTCTGAGCAGGTTATTATTTTTGTGGACACCTAGTAGATCTAGATCTAGATCTAGCTCCTTTCTGCACCTTTTCCCGATTAAATATCAAGACTTAGCGACAAATGCGAGATGTGTATGGCAGTGCCGTTCGAAGACCTGTTTTTATTTAGTTGAAAGTGTAATCTATCTACATTTCGACTATCGTGACCAGCTCATGTTTTATTTTCGAGGTTACTTTCCCAAATCTCTTTTCAACAACGTCGTCAGTTTCGATCGCTCGGCGTACGGTACTGTATCCAGTATTTCGGTTGATTTGTAACTGTTTAGCCAGCATTCTGTAATCGTCACCTCGCAGAAAGGCTTCTCGTACACCGGTATTCTCTGTTAATCCTCGAGACTGACTCTTTGTAATATTTGATTTTTGGTCAGCCATGTTTAAAATGTTGCTGTGTCTTCCTGGTAAGATCTGTTACAACGGTCGAAGTGTTGGATCTAACAAAACAAGATGACGGCGACGGTTAGGTCTAGATCTAGATCTAGATCTAGATCTAGACAGCTGACGGAGAGAGACGAGAACAGTAAACAACGAGTGTAGCTAAGAGACAGATATTTGAACTTTCATTTCTGCATTTGAACTCGCTACTTGATATTTGATGGGGAAAAGGTGTAGATCTAGATCTAAATCTAGAGAGCAGACGGTGAGTATTGAATGCGAGAGACGTGAACAGTAAACAACGAACGTTGCTAAGAGACAGGGTAGCTTCCCCTGACTCGGAGACGATTGTTACATCATAGCTTCGTAGTTTTTCGTATTTTTGAATTTGAATTTTCCTATGCTGCATTTGAACTGATAATGGCGGATTTGATTTTCCTAAAGTTTACATTTGAGCTCTCCTTTGATTACATTTAAGCTGACATCGTGAACGAGAAATACGACAGTCCAACAAAGTCTAGAATGTTCTTACTACAAATCTGTTACTTGATCTATGCTGATTGTATTTTCCGCCATAATGCTTTGGTAACTAACCGAAAACAGTCTTGTCCACTGTCCACAGAGTTCTACAACATTTTAGAGTCGGTCTGCTGTGAGGGTCAAACACGATTGACTGTCTACAACATCCCGGCAGACAGACGGAGGTACACGATGGAACAGCTGATCCACGCGGGAATCGAACCTGTCTTCTTCTTCTTCTTTTTCTTCTTCTTCTTCTTCTTCTTCTTCTTCTTCTTCTTCTTCTTCTTCTTCTT
>NW_004798560.1:91844-93560 GCF_000002075.1 Aplysia californica | reverse complement strand
TCTCTCTCTCTCTCTCTCTATCACACATCCTTGAAAGATAATGCGTCATCCCGCAGTCCAATGTCATCAGCTGACAAACACAACTTTCTTTGACCACCGACGGAATGCAAAATGACGGTAGGTAGGACGTTTGTATCTATCATGACCCCAAGATCTGCAAGCTTTGTCAGGTAGTTTAGCAAGACTTCAGATCTTTTTGTTCATGTAAATGACGTCAGCCAAAGTCACTTCTCGTATGTTCAGAATAATGAGCTTGGGGATGGCGGATCAAAATATGGAAAATAAACCATTCCTCCCTGAGGTCCCAATCAGAGATGGTCGTAGGTTTAGGACTAGTGTCAGGCTAATTAAAATACTTTTTCCCCTTTGAAAATTGGGGTGTGGAAGTTTTTGGAGACTTTTTTGTTAGCAAGAGTAAAACAATACGGGCTGTAGCAGCCAAGGAGGAGCGGAGACGATGGCTGCACAAACAGCTGTGTGGCCACACCTCGGAGAACTGGCGACATTTGGGACGTCCGTTCATGGTGACGGACATTGTCACAGGCTGGGGAAACACGGCAGTCAACTCGTGTCACTTAGGTCATGTCATGTCCTGTAGCCAGGCTACTCATGTCACTCACATTTGTGTGGGGGGTGTGGGCGGGGCTATAGGTTATGACCTCAGCTTTCTAAGATCTAAGACAGTCCAGGTTAGGACAGATGCCACGCCCCTCTCACCATAGGCTGAACGTTTGTTACCCACTGGTCAAAGGGGAGGGGACCTACGACTGGTCAACTTGGGCAAACAATGGGAGGGATCTAAACATGATACGTTCATTCGCTGGAGGGACTGACAATAACGACAGGTGAATGGGACAATGGAGGGACTGACAATAACGACAGGTGAATGGAGGGACTGACAATAACGACAGGTGAATGGAGGGACTGACAATAACGACAGGTGAATGGAGGGACTGACAATAACGACAGGTGAATGGATCATGACGGCTCGTCCACAGCGTCTGGGGCCAATATTAAGATTTATGCCAAAATATCGGGCGATGGGAGATTTGTGAGGTCATCTTAGACAAGTTTTGGTTGTTGGTTGATCAGATCTACGTCATCTAGTGGTCACGGCCGCCTGGGACAGGCTCTCGTATTTACAAACAGTGCTGTTACATATGAAAAAAACATCGCAAGTGGGAAATGGAAAGTGGCTTTATGTACAGGTGGCTGTTTTATACAGGCACTGTTTTGGCAGGTTCTACTGTATACATTTATCTATTTATTATAGTAGATGTATATTATATACATACACATTATATAGTATATTACATGTCTTAGTCCAAACGCACTGTTCTGTTTGCGTGTTGTTATGGTATTTGTACATCGCCCAGAGCCTGTGTTCTTTGGCCAGGGCTGAGCGCTAGAGAAATGTCATGGAGAATTCTCCTCAGTACTCCGGGTAAACATTACATTATGCTGATGAGTGGCGTGCGTGGTGGTGAGTTTCTCACGTAAGAAATCACGGCCATGCAGGAAGACAGAAGAGGTGACGGAGGAATACGTTGTGTTTGAGGCGTGTCAGGGTGTTGTTTAGGCCGAGGGTATCCATCAAGTGGGGGAGTTAGTGTAAGGAGAAGTTTGTTAGTGGTAGTTATAGTGTTAGTGTTAGCGTTAGTGATAGTGGAGGGTCTGTCAGGATCAAAGAGCGATACTGGGGGAGGGGGTGGGAGG
>NW_004798560.1:88407-90959 GCF_000002075.1 Aplysia californica | reverse complement strand
GTGTGACGTCCATTAAGTAATTCAAGACGAGCAGTTGTCGTCCCTCAAGTAATGGCCAATTACAGTCGCGGATAAAAACAGTAATAATGTCGCTCTGTTTGAGCTCCTTCTCTTCTCTCATCATTTTTGTCTTGGTGTAAATGTTTCCCTCCCCCCCTCCCCGAAGCCCATCACCCAATAGGGAATCGAACTAATGACATGTACGTGCAGGGGCACAGCAACACGACAGGCATCGGTGAGCTACAGGTGGACGAGGAAATGTCAAGGTCAAGCAGTGTCATGTGACCACGGCTGTGACGACAACGATTTTGTGGGTGGTCAGTAGATCGTGTCTTTGGGCCACACACTTTGTCTTTGGCTCAACAGAAACATAGGTTGGATTTGAAAACCCTTATTTGTTTGTAGTAAAAAACAGAATATTTAGGAAAAATTCTCAGAGATTTTTTTTTTCTTTTCCTTTAGTGTTTTCCCCTTTTCCTTTTTTGCTTTCTTTCTTTCTTTCTTTTGTTCATTTGTGAAGGGTGCTGACTAAATGAGTTACTTCTCGGATTCGAGCCCTATTGGAATCGCTACACCACGCTTATAGGTGAGGTTTTTACAGTTTATAAGTATGAAATAATATAAGGCATATTATACTTTTAAAAATATGACATCAATAGAAAATCTACAAATTTGACCTCGTGTCGATTTTTGGCCAATATCTCCTTTTGTTGGGTTGTCAGAAGTAAATCATTTTGTCAGCACGTCTCACATTTGTTATTTCTATCGTTCCATCTCTTTATCTATCATTCTATCTTTCTTTCTTTCTTTGTCTCATTCTCCCTACTTCTCTGCCACCAGTCCCGCCAGAGGAGACCACGATAGACGGACAGACACAGAGCCGGCAGAGGAGACCACGATAGACGGACAGACACAGAGCCGCAGGGGATGGTACGATAGACAGACAGATACAGAGCCGGCAGAGGAGACCACGATAGACAGACAGATACAGAGCCGGCAGAGGAGACCACGATAGACGGACAGACACAGAGCCGGCAGGGGAGGGTACGATAGACAGGCAGATACAGAGCCGGCAGAGGAGGGTACGATAGACAGACAGACACAGAGCGGCAGAGGAGACCACGATAGACGGACAGACACAGAGCCGGCAGAGGAGGGTACGATAGACGGACAGATACAGAGCCGGCAGAGGAGGGTACGATAGACGGACAGATACAGAGCAGAAATCGCCCAGATGTAGTAACTCTGGGGATCTGCCAACTGATCGCTTCTGATCAAGTCGTTCTTCTGCCACGTGGGGGAAAGCCGTAATCAAAATTATTTACTTTCAATTTATAATTCTGTTCACAATCGAAAACCTTCTGGATCCATTATAACCCCTAAAAAGTGTATTATTTGCATAATATGGCGCATGCCTGCCTGTAGACCACCTCTGTAATAAAACAAACAGAAATCTAAACTGCTGGGTGTCTCAAAGAAAAAAAAGAGGACAGACCCACTTGAAGGGCAATAACTCGGCCATCTTTGCACCAATTTTAATAAAAACTTAAACAAACAGAATTCAGCAATTTGTTCACATTATGAAGAAAATCAACTTTTGTGTTCGAGAATGTTTTTGAAAATTAAATTTCCATCAAAGCTGAGTAAAATACAGCACATTACAACTCCTCGGAAAATAAACCGTGATGATGTGTACTGTTGCGTACTGTGGTGTACTGTTGCGTACTGTGGTGTACTGTTGTGTATTGTTGTGTACTGTTGTGTACTGTTGTGTACTGTGGTGTACTGTGGTGTACTGTTGTGTACTGTTGTGTACTGTTGTTGTGTACCGTTGTGCAGCAAAGAACACATTTTTTTTTACTCTGACATCGTCAAACAGGCTCACAGAACGTGGCGGTCATTTAAACATAACTGGACACTCCAGGTTTTGGCCATTTCTGTTCAGACTAACTCGAATAACCCCGCTGGAAATTTTGAATCACCACGCGGCATGTTTCTATATTGATTCTTCGGAAGTCATGTCCAACATTGACTTCCCGCTGCTCCAGCCTTTGTGGATTGTTTCCTTACATTCGATCTTTCAAAAAAAAAGGAAAAAACACAACAAAAACAAAACAAAACAAAACAAACAAACCCCAAAACAAATAACAACCTCACCCCCCCAACCCCCCAACCCCCAACCCAAAACAACAACAACATAAAAAGTAAAACATTGTACTTTGAATGAGTCATCTTGATTTGGAACACAGTGTCTATGGCAATGCCCGTTTTAAATACATGTACATGTAGATAGATTCTCTAATGCACAAACATTAATTGTAATTGCTTTATTTCCAAGAAGTAGCCAGCTTTGTCACAGTCATTCGACTTTGGGTCATCAGTGGAAACCATTACGGACTTTTCTCTTCAACACAACATGCGTGTGAGCAACGGTATAACGTCTAATTGCTACACCAGATACTCCGATCTGAAGACACACACACACACACACACACACACACAGAGAGAGAGAGAGAGAGAGAGAGAGAGAGAGAGAGAGAGAGAGAGAGAGA
>NW_004798560.1:84267-86036 GCF_000002075.1 Aplysia californica | reverse complement strand
GCTGCCCTGCCACTTCTCATTGTCTCCCTTGATTTTCTTTTCCTGGAATGTTTTCTCTTTTCCCCATTCCTCCTTCCTGCCTTCATCGTCTTTGATGTATGAGTTATGAGATTTCAAAGGCGATTTTCTTTTCCGTCGGTGGCTTCTGTCACTCTGATACTGAATTAGCTTCTGCTCTGTAACGTTTCACACCATACCTTAAGTTGTAGTTTGCAAAAAAATTAGTCAGAGTTTTACGGCACTTGATACACACTTAAGTCATAAAAATGTCAAAGATCAGAGGCGTGACTACAAAGTAACATACAAAGAAGAAGAGAAAAGATAATGATGATAGATGTTTGATAGAACATAGGGAAATATAATGATGATAGATGTTTGATAGAAAGTAGGGAAAGATAATGATGATAGATGTTGGATAGAAAGTTGGGAAAGATAATGATGATAGATGTTTGATAGAAAGTAGGAAAAGATAACGGTGATAGATGTTGGATAGAACACAGGGAAAGATAACGATGATAGATGTTTGATAAAAATGAGGGAAAGATAATAATGATTGATGTTTGATAGAAAATAGGGAAATATAATGATGATAGATGTTTGATAGAAAAGAAGGAACAAACCACATCATAGCACCCGCCCACCACCCACATACCCAGAGAGAGCGCCACATATTTCTGCTCCCTATTGGCAAGTTGACGAGACAACACCACCACCACCATCACCACCACCACCACCACCACCAACAACAACAACAACAATACACCACCACCACCACCACCAACAAGACAGCAGCAACACCACCACCACCACCAACAACAACAAGACAGCAGCAACAACAACAAACAGCTATCAAAACAATCTCACAGCCACTCATATTTGAGAGCAATAACACCACCCCCATCCCCATTACAACCACCACCAACAACAACAACAATCTCCCAGCCCCCCCTCCCCCCCACCCCTCGTGTTTGAGAGCGACAAATTTCCCCAGACGTTTATGACGTGGTATATTTCTGCCAGTTTTGTTGGCTGCAGACCACGTGACGTCACAGCCGGTGTCCGTTCCTACGTCTGAGCAGGGAAGACAAAAGTGGTCACCAGGAAAAATGTGGATTTCTCTCTGTTTTACCAGTCTGCTCACACAGAGCGACGGAGCAGCTGATAAAATAACAAGTTCTGAGTGGATGTAGTTCTCTGATATCTAGAAATTATGCAACTGAAAAGCCAAGACAAATATTGTCTTCCAAACGAGCATGCTTCAGCACCTTAAAACAAAACCAAACAGTTACTTGAATAAAAACTTGAAAAACAGCAAAGGTGGTGATGATGATAATGATAACGACGACAATATCCATGACAATAATAGAAGAAGAAAACGTTTGAGAACGAGCACAGATCTACTCACAATCTCTAAAGTTTTCAACAAAAAAGGTGGGAGAGGGTTAATCACAAAAACAAAGAAGATGGGAAAGGGTTAATTACACAAAGTTTTCAACAAAGAAGGTGGGAAAGGGTTAATTACACAAAGTTTTCAACAAAGAAGGTGGGAAAGGGTTAATTACACAAAGTTTTCAACAAAGAAGGTAGGAGAGGGTTAACCACAAAACCAAGTTTGCCTTCAACCCGGAAGTCGTCACTCATCGTCCTCTAGCGAGGTGGACAAAAAAGGGTCGACAACCCGCGCAGTATTGATTGAGACATCAGAGGAGATGAAAGGTATCAATGACTTTCTCATGGACGACAGGATGTTATGTTTGCTGCTTAGACAT
>NW_004798560.1:80763-82545 GCF_000002075.1 Aplysia californica | reverse complement strand
AAGAATGGTAGATCTTGTAAACAGTTACCTCTCGGGCAAAGAATGGTAGATCTTGTAAACAGTTACCTCTCGGGCAAAGAATGGTAGATCTTGTAAACAGTTACCTCTCGGGCAAAGAATGGTGCCTCGTTCCACGTAGTTAAAACGGAAACGTAGGTAAAACAAGTAACTGCACCGCGGGGGTAGATCTTGTAAGCAGTAACAGTTACCCCCTGGGCTCTGGCAAGTTAAGGGTACGCGAGGACAGAACAACAAGATTTCCACTCTTGTTATCTGACCAGTGTTGTCGTAAAGCAGATACTGTTGTCAGAGCGGTCAGAATAAATGGGGCTTCGATTTTCGGAGCGACGTCAGCTGTCTTAGTTTCTCTTTTGTGAACAAAGTGGATGAACAATATCACCCAAATCCCACCCCTCATACCCTCCACCCTGTGCTTCCCCCCAAACTCCGGCGAGATAAGACACAACAATGGATCTTCTGTTTGCACCACGCACAAAGAAACATGCCACTCACCCACTCACCCACTCACCCACTCACCCACTCACCCACTCACCCACTCACCCACTCACCCACGACAATTATGACAACCGCGGATGTATTGTGCATGTCTACGCTCAACTCGACGGCAAACTCTTACTACAACTAGTATTATCATCACAGCTGACCCTAGAACATCCAAAATCATTCTCAGCTTCCCGGGAAGCATACCGTGCAAGCAGCCGATTAAGCGCCCAAACACTAACAAACCGACAAGATCTTTCGACGTCTTTAGCAGAGTACATATTCCCACCTGGGTGAAGTGAGAAAAGTTCGTGTGATGGCCCTTTCCCCAAGGACACAGCGTCGGGCCCCTCTCGAGGTTTGATCCCATAACCTTTAGATGACGAGCCCGACAACCTAACCACACGGAACCACGATTGTCCCCCCCCCCTAAACCTCTTCTTTTCCTGCGGGCCTTTGAGAGACAGTAACTTGCCGTAATGTTGCTCACTGGTCAACTACATGGCATCATGTTTGTTTATTTCCGTCTTGTCTTATAACAATAGCTCTAGCCCCATCAGGACATTGGTTTCAACAGGAACTTTGTGAGTGCTAGCGTAACGTTTTACTCACCAAATGGCAGCGCCTTCTAGAATCCCACAGTAAAGTCCAGTCATTAAACTTGAGATTCCACGTGAATCTTCCAGAATAAACTAGTCCTATTTTGCGAACAAAGTTGTCCCAAGAGTAATCAAAAACACACGTGTAAGTTCAAGAGCAGTATAGGAACTTGAGAAAAAACTAGTTGAAGAATTACTCCACACAGATAGGACCCCCACTTTCTGACCACTCAGATAGGACCGCCACTTTCTGACCACATAGATAGGACCGCCACTTTCTGACCACACAGATAGGACCGCCACTTTCTGACCACACAGATAGGACCGCCACTTTCTGACCACAACAATCCACTCGCACGCTCCACTTTAAATAAGAAAACTTCACGTCTTTGTCTGAAAAGCGTCCAACGGCCCAAAAAATATCACGAGTTCTGACATATTTATTTATTATTATATGACATAGCTACATAATATGTGACATATCTACAAATCCACCCCTTGGTTCAGTGTCTCGCACGGTACCCTCTCTCTCACTCTACAGTCTGTGTCTCTCTCTGTGGTTTGTGTCTCTTTCTATGGTCTCTAAGCGGAGTCCGTGATCCATCCAGGGCTGGGCGGGAATCGATGCGTCGTTCGTGAGGTCTTACTGGCGGAGGGGAGGACGTGGGGACAGGGGGTGGGG
>NW_004798560.1:78095-79335 GCF_000002075.1 Aplysia californica | reverse complement strand
AGGTGTTGTTAGAGGGTGACATGTAAGGAAAGGTAGGAGAGATGAGGTGTTGTTAGAGAGACATGTAAGGAAAGGTAGGAGAGATGAGGTGTTGTTAGAGGGTGACATGTAAGGAAAGGTAGGAGAGATGAGGTGTTGTTAGAGAGAGACATGTAAGGAAAGGTAGGAGAGATGAGGTGTTGTTAGAGGGTGACATGTAAGGAAAGGTAGGAGAGATGAGGGAGGCATCAGTTATCTACATTTGTACTGTCATCTGTCGGGATGTGGTATCCCTCTTAGGGCTGGCAGCCTTCTAAATAATCGAAACTGTGTCTTAGGTAGGGAGCCTGAAATGTTTGCGACAATAATTTACAATAACACTTAAAACATTACAACGTGCACTGGGGGAATAGGAAAGAATATCCGTTCAAAAAGTTGAATGTTTTGGGTTTTTTTACGCCCCCATCAAGACAACTGAGATCATGTAGGAGGCAAGAGTTGACCCCGCCTTTCTGGGCCAGTCCGGGCTGGGAGAGATACCACAGATGGCCATAGATACTCCATGAAAAAAACTTGTCCCCCCACTGGAACTGAACTCAAGTCTCCCTCGTGCGATGGTGAAGCGCCTAACCGCTATACCACAGACACTTGTAACATGTTGGTACACGCTCATAGTCCACAACTTGAGAGACGATTAGAAAAAAACAAACATAATAACATAACAACAGCATAATAACAACAGTAAAAACAACATAACAATAACAACCTTGCCCTCACCAGTCCCGACAACTTCCGCTGTACCGGTTGACTTCCGGCGAAGTAAACAACTTTTGATTGGAGGATTTACACAGAATTAGAAACTTGAAAAACTTTGGCCACTATTACCCGTCTTTATTGACGCAGCCCGAGCAAAATTTAATTTCTTTTTTTTCCGCAAAACGTAACCGGCTTACTTAAAGGATAGTCTATGACGCCAGAGGAACTCAATCAGAAGTGAAAGACGTAATGACGTGTGCGCGGTTCGCGAGCCGGTGTGCACACCAAGAGAAATTGTTGGCTTCGTCAATTTTCTGATTCAACGAAAAACGAACGAGTTTTCATATTACTATTTTTTTGAACGAAAGGATTGGGTTTTCTGTTTTCAATTTTCGCTGTAGAAATCCTGCAGCAGAGTCTTGTAGTTTGTTATTGATTCGTCTAAAAATACTTGTGTAAAGTGGTGAATGTGAGGGGGATCGGGAGGGGGGGAGTCAGGGTGAGA
>NW_004798560.1:66088-67187 GCF_000002075.1 Aplysia californica | reverse complement strand
GAGAGAGAGAGAGAGAGAGAGAGAGAGAGAGAGAGAGAGACGATTTCATTCTTTTAGAAATGGGAATAAATTAGATATCTTTTCTTCTTCTTCTTCCTCATGTCAACATTCAGAACGTTGTATCTCGACAAATGAACACCCCCCCTCCCCCCACAACAACAAAACCTCAGTGACGATACATCAGAACACCCACCCCGGAAGTTACCGTCAATGTGGCGATAACCAACAACTTTCCCACAACAATTAATGTATTAATGTTCCCCCAAAGACGTGACAATACATCTGACATTCACAATGTGTCCAGGAAGAAGGAATTGTCCTTGCAACATAGTGCCCAGAGCGGAGGCGGAACATTGAGTTGATTGTTGAAGTTTTGTCACGTGTTCTCCATTTAATTACATTTATTCCCTGAATGAGCCGCGCTAATCTTTCACATAATGTATTGTTGATCAAGGATGCACGGCCACATTTACTCACGCTTTGTTCACGGCGCGCCATGTTGGCTGTGTCATGACGTCATAGCTCGGCTGTCTACAGTCTCGGGAAAACATTGCTGAACACAAGTCAGTTCACCATTATTATCTAGAATAAAACTGTATGTTTATTGATTGAACAATTCATTTCTCCTCAGTTCCGTGTTTATTTTGTGTAAATAGATGAAGTAAAAGTAACAGGGAAGTTAATGATGATGAAAACCTAGATGGAAAAACTGGCTGTGTACGGACCAGGAATTGTCTTCCAGTTGCTGAGAGTTACATTTAGCTTTTGTCAAACAAGCCGCTGAATCAGTTAATTAGCCAATTACTCTAAGTATAATTGAAACTGTTGTGAGCTACCATCGATGCAGTTCTGATCATCTAGGAGGCGGGCTGTCCTGATCCTGCTTGTCAGAGCCATCCTGGGCCAAGTGGGACACAACATCTTATACTTCTAGGTAGATGGACGGAAATACTTGTTGTATTCAAAGAAAACAGAAAATAGCTGCCTAGCTCGAGAATCGAACTCTTTTGCAAGAAGCAGCAACAAATTGGGTGGGAAGGGGGGAAAATGATATAAGATATAGAAAGAGAGAGGGAAGGACGGAGATAAAGAAATATAT
>NW_004798560.1:60683-62796 GCF_000002075.1 Aplysia californica | reverse complement strand
TCACTCGGGAATCGAACACTTGGCCCCCTGCGTGCGATTGTGAAGCGCATACCCGCCACACCACAGACACCGGTGAAAGCAAGTTCTTAAATGGTCGCTTTTAAGCACAAGTGGGCTATCCCGAAAAATGCTGTTTTGAGAAAATTGAAAGTGAAGTTTTTGCCACTTGTTCAGTTTGTTTAAAAGACAAGGAGAGTTTTCTCTATAACCAAACAAATATACACACCAAGGAAACCAAACTTCTCCTATAGGTAGGGCAATGCCCACTTTTGGTGTATGTCACAATTTCTGGAAACCCCCGAAATCTGGGTTAGCCCCCTTGTCCTTAAAAACGACCAACTTCCAGTCGCACTTTGTGCTGTTCCAGTCGCTCTCTGTTCTCCCACCTCTGTGGATGTGGCGAGGGGTGAGCAAAAAGTGAGAATGCGTTGGATGAAGTGAGTCGACAGTTGGGGTCCCGCGTGTTTCCACAGGTGACTGCTCCTACACATGGCGGGTCCTCTCTTCATGCTCTCTCAGCCAATCATCACAGACTCTCTGCTCTCATCACTTCGCCGTTCTATTTTGGGACGTCGGGCTTTATGGCTTGTGTTTATTTCATTTTCTCACTTTCACGTAGCTAAAGAAAGTCGGGGTTTTTGTCTGTGTTTTTCTTTTTGTTTGGGTTTGTTTTCCATTATCGGTATAGTTTTTTTTTAAAGATATATTTCCCGTTTCATTTCCTCCAATTTACCGTGGATTTGTTCCGTGCTGTGGACTGACGTCTGTGGTGTGCAGCTGTTATGTCTGGTCGTTGTACGTGGGAGACACCAGTTCCATCCTCGGGTAGAGGAAGGGGGGGTTTTGTGTGTGTGTGTGTGTGTGTGTGTGTGTGTGTGTGTGTGTGTGTGTGTGTATGTATGTGTGTGTGTGTGTGTGTGTGTATGTGTGTGTGTGTGTAGGGGGTGGGCGGTTCGAGTACCTCTGTCTGCGCGGACATTGTATCCCTCTTGGTGACAGTTGGCCCTCACATCCACGGTTGTCCGGGACATACGCGGTCTGAGCATGCCGCCAGATCCCCGGGTTGTAAAGCATCAACAGTTACAAAACAAAACACGCGTGTCCTTGTGCCGGAAGAAAGCTCTTGTCAAACAAACCGACATTTTCCCTTCCGTTTGGCATTCTTTATCTGTTGTTTTTTTCCACCGTCTTACACGATCATTAAAAAATACATTTCTCTGTGGATTTGACCGAGACACGTTGATTAACGGCACAAAAAAGATACATTTACAACTTAAGTTTTGGAAGTTACCAAATTTGGCGGCTATGTAAAGTTATACCAATGACAGACCGGGATGAGAGGGATACAACACCCCAGCAGACAGACCCGGGATGAGAGGGATACAACACCCCAGCAGACAGACCCGGACTGAGAGGGATACAACATCCCAGCAGACAGACCCGGGCTGAGAGGGATACAAAATCCCAGCAGACAGACCCGGACTGAGAGGGATACAACATCCCAGCAGACAGACCCGGGCTGAAGGGGATACAACATCCCAGCAGACAGACCGAGATACTCGGCAAAACTTCTCCCCACACGGGCATTGAGTGCAACAGCGAGGCGGGACCTCAGAGTTTGACGTCCATCTCCAAAAGGACAGGCCCAGATAGGGAAATCATGTAGTGGCTTTCCCAAGGACCCACCATCTGACCGAGCTGAGGCTCGAACCCCCGAACTCTCACCATTACGGGTCCGGTAGTCTAACCCCTAGGCCACTAACGTCATCAGAGTATCATATTCACTCTCTTCCTCTCTCTCCCTCTCGCCCTCTCGCCCTATCGCTCTTTCTCTCTACCCCTCTCTTTCTCCACCCCATCCCTTCTCTATCTCCTCACCTCTCTCCTCCAACCCCCCCACCCCAAACTAACCGTTTATTCAAGACTAACACACACTTAACGACACCCCAAATCGTCTGCTGTCACAAATAAACCGTCTAAGTTTCCCACATTTCCCCAGATTTAGACCCCAGCCAATTCCACTTATTTACCGCCAGGGCAGGTACCCGGTGCTGAAAGATATTAATGCCCCAATGACGTCATACATACCCCCCCCCCTTTTCTACACAATAAA
>NW_004798560.1:57786-58855 GCF_000002075.1 Aplysia californica | reverse complement strand
CCCCCTAATCTCCGTCGCTCCGATTCCTCCAACAGCAACAAACGACTGGCAGACAGATGGAATCAAACAGACGCCTGTGGTGTAGCGGTTAGGGGCTGTGTCGTCGCACGCAGGAGGCCCGAGTTCGGTTACCTTGTCGGGAGAATGTTTGTTGAGTAATTCTGTCTTTCTAATATGGTCGCTTTTAAGCACAAGGAGGCTATCCCGAAACATCTGGTTTTGAGAAAATCGAAGTTTAAGTTTTTGGATCCTTATTAAGTTTCTTTAAAATACAAGGAGAGTTTTCTCTATAACCAAACAAATAAGCACATCAATGAAACCAAACTTCTATTAGTAGGGCAATTTCAAGATTTCTGGAAACCCCCCGAAACCTGGATTAGCCAGCTTGTCCTTAAAAGCGACCCTATAAAGGGAGGCTGTATTCCTCATAGCCCGGGTAGACCCTAAAGCAGGAATGGTGGCAGCCCGCCTCCTACATGTCTAAAGTGTGTCGCTACAACAGACCCTGGTGGTCTAGTGAAGGCAGGGGACGTCACATCAAGGACAACATCCTCACGGCACATTTCACGGGAACATTTCTTCCCCATGTGTTCATCACTCCAGGGTCGCCGAGCAAAGCTAGTCGGTAGTTCGCGGGCACTCTGATGTGGTCTGCTCCTTCATTCCTTTCAAAGTCCCATCGTTCGTATCCCCCCTCTTTCTTCTCTGTGGGTGCGACTCCCTAGTGACTCCTCTAATCTTCGGCACGTGACCTATATCACACACTTGTTCTGTTTGTTGCCTGAAATTCTTACTAAAACTATTTTTTTTAAACAGAAAAGTCACGTTAGGGCCCCTCCAGCCAATGGCGTATATATAATATATTGTTATCTCTATCTGTGTTCTGTACCGTAAAGGGACGTAACCGTGAGGGAAG
Organism: Aplysia californica; assembly: GCF_000002075.1. Lineage (NCBI taxonomy): Eukaryota > Metazoa > Mollusca > Gastropoda > Aplysiida > Aplysiidae > Aplysia > Aplysia californica. The sequence goes on along the minus strand of NW_004798560.1, from coordinate 57,939 downwards.
AGAGCGCGTGTTTTGTCTAGACAGACGTCACGTTTGACCCCCGGCAACTCGAGATGGGAGCTGGCCGCCAAAAACACTACAACAAAGGCCGGGAGACGGTGCTACAATAAATGAGGGGAATGTTGATGTCTGTGGGGGTGGGTCTTGATTGGG
>NW_004798560.1:53680-55831 GCF_000002075.1 Aplysia californica | reverse complement strand
TTGTAGTGTTTTTTCTTTTTTTCTTTTGGGGAGGTTTTAAAAAAAATCGTTAGTGGAGGGAAGAGGAGTGGACGGGGTGGGGTCAGTCTCATTGTAATTAGGTTGGGATTTTTTAAAAGGGATTGACAGAGAGACCTCCAGTATTGAGCAACAAATTGCCACCCAGCTGTTCTGAAATGTTCGATTCCCGCGTGGTATCCCTGTCTGCTGTCTGCTGTTTTCCACTCGTCGAGACTGGTCCTGACAAGAAGGGTTGACGTAACCCGCCTCCTAACTAATCCAAACTGTATAAGGTTTTTAAAAAAGATTTAGTAAAAGTTTTACAGCACTTGCAACACAAATAGCTCATATGAGAGCCGAAGATTACAGGTGTTACTGGAGAGTGACATACACAGAAAAGTATGTATCGATTCTGTATGAGTAGTGGGGTACGGGGATAGTTCAGTATGTATCGATTCTGTATGAGTAGTAGGGTACGGGGATAGTTCAGTATGTATCGAATCTGTATGAGTAGTAGGGTACGGGGTGATACATGCAATGTTTGTGTGCATTAGAATCTAGACCTTTTCCATTCGCCAAGTGTCCAGGCAGGTTTTTGTGTTTTTTCCTTGGGCTGTGGAATGTTTTTTTCTTCTTTTTAAAAATATATTATTATTTACATTTTTTTCTGATGTCATTTCAATTTATAAACATTTCTTTTTTTTAAAATCCCAGGAGCCAGAGTTGTTGAATTATTGGTGCAGTCCCCAGCTCCATGTGTACACCATTAGATAATCGCCCGCATCGGATACTTCCACTATCGATACCACCCAAAATCCCGGCGCAACTTACCGCGCCACGTTCCCAGTTATCTCCGCAGCGTGACGTCACGTGCCAATATCCCGGGATGGAGAGTTTATCCGACGGTATCGACGAGGGGAACGTCTGCACTACCCGTCTCAAAATGTTTATTTGCCACGAGAGTGAGCGGCAAGCCTTTGCTCACTGGCACGTGTATTTGGAGAAAAAGAACAAGAAACTCCGGAGCTGTACGTTTTGGAAACGGTGTATGAAAATGATCATGTTTCCGAGATTTTGGCAAAACAGTTCACATTTTAACAATAATAGAAAAAAATCGAGTTTTCACTGACATTTAAAACTAGGAGGGCAGATCTGTTGATGTGTTGGGATCACGGAAGGAATTCTTAATGACCCTCGCGAAGTTTGCTTTCCAGAGGAGTTGGGGGAATGGTGGAGGTTCCAACAGGTATGTATAATTAGCTGAGACTGTTGGCTAGGTGTATCAACAGCATTGGAAAATATACAATTTATTGTATAGATTTTACGCCTTTTGCAACTCAACAAGTTATTCAAGAGGCAACACTTCCGAATCAAACGTCCATCTCCGATAAGACAAAGCCAAACGGGAACATTCTCGTGAAGTGTCTTCCCAAGGACACAACGTCAGACAGAGTTGGGCCATGAGCCCCTGAGCCCCCAGTCTGACGATGATGAGTCCGGTAACCTAACCACTAGTCCACCGACGTCACCTGCCCACTAGACCACCGACGTCACCTGACCACTAGACCACCGACGTCACCTGTCCACTAGTCCACCGACGTCACATGACCACTAGTCCACCGACGTCACAACCTCACGACTACAAGTCTGGTAACCTAACCACTAGTCCACCGACGTCACATGACCACTAGACCACCGACGTCACCTGACCACTAGACCACCGACGTCACCTGACTAACTACAAGTTTTGGGAGCCTCAGGGGATCCAAAGCGTGGGGGTAAATGTCTTAGATTGGAAGCTGTAGACACGATGTAGGCATATCTACGGGGGGGGGGTCTAAAAATGGATCAGATCAACAAATTATGGTCCTAAGAAAGTACTCTTTTATCCTTCAGTTTTGCTCCAAGAGAAGTTTTGCTAGCTCCCCCCCCCCCCTCACACCCGGTCCTGTCTGCGACCATCAGACATCAGATGGCAGAGAACTAGGTCAGGCCGGCCCACACAGACATACAAAGGACTGGCTTCTTCAGGGAATCAGGTGTCACAAGTTACGTGAGGGATCTGGGGTTCTTTTCGACGGAAAACTGATGGGGCTTTCAAATTGTGATATCGTGTTTCAGAAAATGGTTTGCTCTTCTCTCTCCCCCCCC
>NW_004798560.1:47648-48914 GCF_000002075.1 Aplysia californica | reverse complement strand
CAACAACAACAGCAACAACAATCACAACAAAAACAACAACAACAACGACGACAACAACAACAACAACAACAACAACAACAACAACAACAACAACACAGCCAGGTACCGCCTAACCCCGGAGACCCAGATCTGTATTGAGACAGCTGTCCTGTGTTGTCCTTTCTGTGGCGTGACGTCATCAACAACAACATGCTCGGGACATTTGCCCAACAGATCCTCCGACAGATTCCAGGGACGAGCCACACGTCTGCTCGCTGCTAGGTCTGTGCCATGTGCCATGTGGAGGAAACAAAACTTGTGCGACGCCTCGAGCCGCGAGGCCACCAATCATACTATTCCAATAGATCTAGATCTTCTGTGGGCGGATTCTTTTCCTTTAAGACAAGCTCATCCGCAACTTTGTCTGTTCCGAACTCACAATTCCCTATTCACAGCGCCAGTCAGTGAGCGTGCAATGCTCTGTCAGGCATACACTGCAATAGGACGACGTCACATCACCGTGTAGAATGTTTCCAATTTCCGACAAAGGAAAGGGAAACTCTGAACTCAGTGGAGAAACATTCTCTGCTTTTCGAGAGTCAAGTGCCCTTCACGGCAAGACTAGTGAATACTGAATTGTAATCTAGTGACTGTACCTCTCAGAGACATGTTTTGTACCGCTCATTGACTCTGTCAGTCAGTCTGGTAATCACCCTGCATGTACAAAGAGGTGCTGTAGATATCTCCATGATTTACATATGACAAAATGCTCCAATTTTACTACAGGTGGAGAGAAATGAGACGAGAACCAATACGCTACCTTAGAAGTACAACGATCTATGAGCACGGTACCAAGTTTTGAGAAATTTGACGTCAAAGATATTGAGTTTTACAATATTTCTAGCTTTTTAAAATGCAAATATCTTGATAACGCATCATAATGATCTTGCGACTTTGATGAAACATAGATCATTACTTTGATCTCTGATCTCATTGTCGTTGTAACTCAAAATGGCAAAAAATGTCAGCTAGAACCTCGTAATTTTGAGGTAGCCAATTATCCGCTGAAATCACACGACAATCGAGTGACTTTGTCACGCTTCGAATAGTCATGAATAGCACGACAATCGCGAATGTCGACTCCTAAAGTCGTGTGGGCACAAGCTCAACTTCCGAGTTGTCTCTGCGGATGTTTGACGCCCCCTGGCGGCAGATTCCGGGAATGTGGCGCGCGTCTGTCTGAGCCAACACCAGGTCCTGGAGGGGACAACAGGTGTGTGAGTGGAG
>NW_004798560.1:41877-43857 GCF_000002075.1 Aplysia californica | reverse complement strand
ATATATATATATATATGTATATGTAACAGAGGAATTATATAACTATATATGTATATGTAACAGAGGAATTATATAACTATATATGTATATGTAACAGAGGAATTTGTTTCTATTTTCGTGCAACCAGAGAGGCCGAGACAGTCTCGGTCTGGGCAGTGAGCGGGGTAACGGTGAAATATTATGACATTCTTCAAGTGTGTTGGAAAGTATTAGGTTCCGTAGAAAATGTTTCAAGATGAGAAAATAACATTGAAGAGAATTTGAAGTCCAATCTAAAAGAAAGGCAGAAAAAATAACAGAAGGGTCTGTCGGGTCATGCTTGGGGTCACACTATACTTCCTTGTGCCAAATCAAAGGGAAAAACTTTCAGCCTTATTTCAAAGAGACAGTCCACAAAGTTTGCGTGACTGTGAGCCTAGACAGGTTTTCTTCTTTTTCTCAAAATATTCATTTCATGATCTTAAGGGCGAAAAACTTCAAGACAAATCGGGAAATGTGGAGGGCAAGTGCACTGCGCGATGTCAGATAAAATGACGCCAGCTAGCTTTGTTTTATGTTGGGAAAAATGTATTTTAAAATGTTGTTTAACTTTGTTATTTGGACTGTTTTCGTCATTTGCAAGTTTACAAGTCATATCAAAGTAATACAATAGTCAATTTTTACAATGTCATTAAAAGTTGGCGGCATTTTGTCAAGATTTGTATGTCGATTACAAAAATATAACAACATTTCACAGTTAACGTGGATAATGTTTTGTATTTAAGCTTTTGGACGTGGTCCCTTAAATAGCCTGGTTTCACTCTCATTTGCTATTTCTATGATTGCATAACTGATAATGATTCACAAAACTGTATATTTTAAATCTTTGAATGAAATTATACTTTAAGAATTGAGAAAACAAACTAGCAAGATCGAGCAATTTGTAGATCTGGGCGCTGTGAGAAGTGGTGTGTGAAATAGTTGACAGTTGAACAAGCAACGGTCTGTATAAACTTTCACAAACAAACTGAGGAAAACTTAAATCATCAAAAACAAAAACATTATAAACTAAATCCTGGTTTATTCACAGGCCAAAGCCGTGAAAGTAACGCGAACGTTTCCAAATCGGGTTGACGATATCTCGAGGTCCGTCTTACAACACTGAATCATGAAGGCGTGAAATTGTTTCCATCCATAGAGGAGTGTTTCGTAAAGTTACGTCCACAAGCATATTGAAAAAACCCTAATGCAAATAAACGCATAACACTCTGTGCAATTTAAGTTTATTTAAAAATCAAAACCTGTGAAATAAGACAGGTGTTTCAACGCGCGACGAAAACAGTCTAATACAGCGCGAAATAGTTGACATTCTTCAAGAAGGTTGTGTGAAACTGGGTTTTCTACGACCTCATCGACAGAATGTGAATCATTTTGGGGGTGGGCTTCGATCCTGTCTGTCAGATCCTACATGGAGTGAGAGAGATACAACATCCCAGCAGACAGACCCGAGATGAGAGGGATACCACATCCCAGCAGACGGACCCGGGCTGAGAGGGATACAACATCCCAGCAGACAGACCCGGGATGAGAGGGATACAACGTCCCAACAGACAGACCCGGGCTGAGAGGAATACAACATCCCAGCAGACAGACCCGGGCTGAGAGGGATACAACATCCCAGCAGACAGACCCGTGCTGAGAGGGATACAACATCCCAGCAGACAGACCCGGGATGAGAGGGATACAACGTCCCAACAGACAGACCCGGGCTGAGAGGAATACAACATCCCAGCAGACAGACCCGGGCTGAGAGGGATACAACATCCCAGCAGACAGACCCGTGCTGAGAGGGATACAACATCCCAGCAGACAGACCCGGGATGAGAGGGATACAACATTCCAGCAGAAAGACCCGGGCTGAGAGGGATACAACATCCCAGCAGAAAGACCGACTTTCTTGATTTAAATTATCCGAAACCGAGAATCAAACCCGAGCCTCCT
>NW_004798560.1:38236-40054 GCF_000002075.1 Aplysia californica | reverse complement strand
CACATACACACACACACACATACACACACACACTCACACACACACATACACACACACACATACACACACATACACACACACATACAGACGTACACAACCGCACACATGCACAAACATATACACACACACAAACAAATACACACACATACACACACATATACACACACACATACAGACGTACACAACCACACACATGCACACACACACATACACACACACACAAACAAACACACATACACACACGCACACAGCACACCACAGTTTGACGTGTGGGCGGTTGGCGGGTTCATACTGTCTCCCACTGTGCCGAGACAACACACAACAAACAGGGCACGGTCTGGAACCCGGAGACCTAGCCGCTACCTGCTGGCATAGTGGGTCACGGGGACAGACAGACAGACAGACAGACAGACAGACAGACAGACAGACAGACAGACAGACAGACAGACAACGTTGCCTCGAGCAGGACTCACAAAGTTCCATCTGATTTGACGTACAGACAGACAAGGCAACACACAAACACACAGTTATCTCTGACGTCACCAACGTCCCATATGCTTGTACCACAAACAATCCGACAAAACAATGAACAAACAGACAATGTTATCGCCTTGAGCAGACCCACACATTTCTATCTGTCTGAACACACTATCAGACAAGAGAATAGACAAACAGACGAGTAAGTAAGTAAATGTATTCAGTGTTTAAGGCCAGTGCCGTACATCACATCAAATAAAACTCTCATTTGTTGAAAAAAGATTCCACAATGAAAGAGTACAGCTTGTGCACATATCTCTTATCATAGGTCAAACTAGCTCTTATCATAGGTCAAACATTGCATATTTCTGTCACTGGGCGCTATGAGTTTTGAACAAGGCCTGTTCCAATACCGTGGGAGGTTGACGATATTCTCTGCTGTTTCTTGAAACGGAATTGTAAGGGAGAACAAGTTATACTTGCGACAGACGTTTTCCTCTATATTCTGTACAGAATGATCAACAAGCCTCTTAAGCTTCCAACACTTTGAGAAAACCAGGCATCTTCAAAGCCCAAGGAAAACAATAGTTGTTAACTCTGCCCAGTTCACAGGAACGATATAATTGCATGTAACATTTCTTTGGATATCTGTCATTTTCTATGTGTATAAGTCAGCACCAGAATTGAATGACCCAATGCATGTAATCAGAACACAAATTGGTTCTTCCCACTTCTCTTAGAACTAAACATTTGGGTGTAGCTTTGCCAGGACCCAGAAAGGCCTCCCAGAACTTTACCTAAATATTATTATCAATCACGTCCCAATTTGTGGTACCCAAATTTCCGAGTCGTAAAGCAGCACTGGTTTAATCATTCTATAAACGATGTTATTTGCTGTTTCGGAAAGTCAGTCTTGGCAAGAATTGAAATCCTTCTTTTTCGAGAAACAATCTGTTGAGCTTTACAAAACTCGATCTTCTAACGTTCGTCTCCAGCATAGACGCGATAAAAATGAAAAGTCCAAGTAACTACTGTAACAGGTTACAGACAAACAGAGACCAAGTTGTCAACTCAACTGTCTGTATCTTTGAGCTCACAGTCGGGCAAAAGGATCGATCAATAGACGATAACTTCACGGGCAGGACGTCTCAGTTCCCGTACGTTTGATCACACACTCAGACAAAAGATCAGATAAACAGACAACATTGACCTGAGCTGCACTCAAGAATTTCTGTAATGTTTGCGCACATAAACAGACAAAAGATTAGACAGACAGTATTGATGGAAACACAATTTACGCTTGCTTTTGCATACAGTGAGACCCAAACCACCCCTCCTCCC
>NW_004798560.1:37285-38136 GCF_000002075.1 Aplysia californica | reverse complement strand
CCCCCCCCCCCCCCCCCCCCCCCCCACAGACAAACGGACAACATTGCTGGAGTAAAAAATTCCATACATTCTTGTCTAAAGTCGGACAGACGAACAGACAAAGAGACAACATAGCTGACGTCACTAATCCCTGTGTGTTTGAGCACACAGTCGGACAGACGCACAGAGAAGCGGACAAACATTGGGACAGGCCTGGAGTCACAAAGCTCACCTGGGCACGCCACCAAAAGTATGCCCAGATAACACCCCGCTATATCGCCAGCCGCCACACCCCGCTATATCGCCAGCCGCCACACTCCGCCCAAAGGCCAGCTCCATCTACCAGCCCCTGACTATACGACAATACCTCACCTCACCCCCCCCACACACACACACTCGGCCTGCAATAAACGCCCCGCTGTAATCTGCGACTCTGAGGGCGAGTCCTAAAATAGCTACAAAACTAATATCCCCCTCCTTCTCAGTAGGTGAGCAATTCTATCAGGTCTAATGATGCTCAGATCACAAAGGTAGAAACACTCAAGTTACACGCGCACACATGTGCCCGGGACAAAGGAGGCATCCCTCGGCGTGACATTAGCCAACTCGCTATTCCCCGCTCGTATCTGGGAGCAGGGGTGGGGATAGCCAAACTGCCGCGGCTCTGGCTATTTAGCGGGGGAATTAGCCGCTCCGGAGATAAGGGGGAGCCGGCGAGGCAAGATGGCGGCCACCTTTGGCTCTTGTTCTTGGCCCTCACGGTGGAAGGAGAATTTAGACTATCAGGGGAAGATACGGTAAAATTTTGTATAGCATACCAACTATATATTATACAGAGAGACTGTTAGAGTTAAGGAAACGCACGCACGCAC
>NW_004798560.1:33829-36817 GCF_000002075.1 Aplysia californica | reverse complement strand
GGGTGGGGGGAGTCAAGGTATGGTTATGTTAGCCCCGACCGTTTGTTTGGACTAGCGCAAAGATTACGGATGTAGATTGTCTTGTATATGTGCCCTCCATAGCAAAGACGGAGCCATGAGTGCGTCATAGAGATCAGATAACTGAAATATAGGTCGTGAGTAGACTACCGGTATGTGAGACAAGATTTTTAACATATATTTAACATCGTGCTGGGGACCTAGTGGACAGAGAAGAAAAGGTAGACCAACTGGCAGTTCTGAGAGTACGATCAGAGATAAGGCAATCATTCAGGACTCGGGTGTGTCAGAGCCAGAGGAAGAAGTAGATGCATGTACAGACACAGACAAGCGTGGCGTCTACAGCTCTCTCTCTCTCTCTCTCTCTCTCTCTCTCTCTCTCTCTCTCTCTCTCTCTCTCTCTGTCGTGTGTACATGAAGGTACAGGGAGAGGGGAGGTCAGTCTTGAGTAGTCTGTGTCTACAGTTCCTTCCTTCAGACAGAAAGTTCATAAATGAATGGTCACCACATTTCCCTTAACTTGGGCCCATTCAATCATTACATATTATTTCGCCTTTTTGGGGGGATATATTCTACGTGAACAACCCACAAACAACTGAACACTTCAAACTCAATGTTGAACATGACGTCCAGGGAATCGACCCAGAAACATGCCACGGGGCTATTCCAAATTTCCAGTGACTTGTTGGAGCTTGAAGGGAGAGAAATGGAGATTTACATAGACATAACCTCCCTGTGGTTATTTGGCAATATAAATTTGGACGAATGTGTTTTCCAAAGCTTAGGAGGAGGCAGGCGGGGTGTGATTTTGTTTTGTTTTGTTTTGTTTTTGTTTTTGTTTTTGTTTTTGTTTGTTTGAGGGGCTGGGGTAGGGGTGAGGTGTGTTTTGTTTGGGGTTTTACAAATTTTTTTTATTTTTTTTTTGGTGTGCTTTTTATGGGGAGCGGGAGGGAGGGGCAGTTGTAATAGTAGTACTAGGACATACGTCTCTAGATTGCCATTCCCCAAGGACAGGAGAGCCGCATGTGTGATGGATCGTGTGTGTGGGTACATCGCTTCACGGAAGCGCGCGGCGGGAGTTTAGGCACGTGCTCAGTCATATGGACGGGTGGATTGTAGTCGGGGTGAGCAGTTTAAAGACTCACCGAGCGGGGGTTAGGAGGCCGGCATTTTCGGGGTTTATGAGGGTTTATGAGAATCTCAGAAAATAAGAAATGCAGAAACCAAGAAAGTCACCTTCAAACTATGCACATCCACGAGTAGAAGTGACGCTTTTGGATGCTCAAAACATGGCAAACTTTTCTCTGCCAAACTTTAGTCTCTTCGGCCACAGCAGAAGCCAAAAGTCTTATTAACCTTTCATTCTTCTATCACACTGAAGAAACATTGTCCCCTGAGGGTGCATTATTCATCGTCAGACATTGACGAGCGAACTGTTGTTATTGCTAACATCACTCACATAACGAACCAATAACGACATTTCCTGTAATGTCATCATAATTCTCTTTCATCATTATCAACAACAACTTCATCATCATCACCTTCATAGCACCAGCCGACAGCAGCATCAGCAACAGCTGTAGCTATGTATGTTTTGTTGACACAGTTGTCTGCCAAACAAACCAACAACCCGGCGTGTCAGCGCGGCGCCAACATTCCTGAATGTCATCCCGTCGGTCTTCCTCCCACCTGTCTCAGACACGGAACAGACGTTACGATGGAAGACATAAGCTTTGTTTTAGTTAGAATTGTACGGCTTTTGCTACTCAAATGTGAGGCAGCGTGGTGGAATCAGGCTCTCGTCAAAATAATCAAAGTGAAGAAACTTAAATTTTTCCGCAGGTTTGTGCATTTTTATCACATTTTTGTTTTTTGGCACAACACCTTTCCTGCCCATTAAAGAACTCATCTCTGTGTGGATTTTTCTGAAAAACGTTCATTAAAGGCACAACAAAATGTAAATGTTCAGTTACCACAGACTCTTAGGCTAAGAAATAACTAACCTTTGGCGGCCATTTTCTCACTAATTTTACCTCTGAAAACAAGTTACCCCCACCTCCTTCTTTTGCAAATATCTCGACTTTTATTCAAGATAAATGGATATTTTTAGCACCCAAATAAAGACAAGTAAACAAGCTTTAAGATGATACCAATAACTCTACATGTCAAAAAATTGACGAGAGCCTGATTCCACCACGCTGCCTCACATATAGGTCATGTAAGTGCCGGAGATTAGAGGAGTCACTAGAGAGTTCGCCTCTCATTCAAAGGTCCCGGGTTCGAATCCGGGTAGCGACGGAAAATTTTTCTTCTAAACAATTGTCTCCTATCACCTCCTCTCTTGCTCAATAGCAATGTTCTGTCGTCTGCTTTCGTCTCCTCTTTCTGCACCCACCCCCTCACCTCCTTTGCCCCCTCCTCCGGGCTTATGACTCTTTCTGCAGCCTGTCTGCTGCTATTCCTTGGCTCTTTCTTACTGCTGTCTTTCAGCCACACCCCTGATCTTCTGGTAGGAAAGATCTACACCTAGCCTTCTCGGACAACGGCGGAAAAAATTGGACGTCCCGTATGCAAGTTGCGCACGTTAAAGATCCCTTGGTGGTCTAAAATCGATAAGAGTAGGCTTCGGCCGCCAATCGAGAAAATTTCGAAAATTCCTACCAACTGAAAATGTTAAATGTGTTCCGCGCGCTCATAAGACCTCATGTAGTTGCGATCCCCGAAACACATTTACCAACAAAAATAAAAAATAATGAAAGAACAGGAGATGTTCACAGATTAAATCAATCAAAACGCAACAACCGACAACTTGTACAGATAAGACATTGCACTAGATCTAACAACCGACAACTTGTACAGATAAGACATTGCACTAGATCTGACAACCGACAACTTGTACAGATAAGACATTGCACTAGATCTAACAACCGACAACTTGTACAGATAAGACATTGCACTAGATCTAACAAC
>NW_004798560.1:30745-31225 GCF_000002075.1 Aplysia californica | reverse complement strand
ACACACACAAACACCACATTATCCCCCCTCCCTAAAATATTTTTTTTAAATCACAGAGACCCACGGTGACACTCACAGAAGCAAAGATCGTGTATAACAAGATAGTGCCCTCTTTTCTTTTAACCAATTACAAATGTGTCCTCAAAATCCCGCGGCGCCCTCTTCTGTAAAGCGCGGACTTTGCAAACAGAGTTACCCTACTTGTGTGAAAAACTATAAAAGCGAAACTAACAAACTGTGCTATTCCTATTCTTCTTCTGAAGAAACGAAAGAGAGCTTCAAAACAAAGACTGCAGCGCCATCTGAAGCAATGCGCGGACTTCCGCGGACACTTTTTTGGGTTGAGTGAACTATCTTGTTATGTACGATCTTTGGCTGAGTGAACTATCTTGTTATGTAAGATCTTTGGCTGGGTGAACTATCTTGTTATGTGCAATCTTTGACTGAGTGAACTATCTTGTTATGTACAATCTTTGGCTG
>NW_004798560.1:24032-25599 GCF_000002075.1 Aplysia californica | reverse complement strand
TTATCTCCCCTCTTACTCTCCCCTCTTACCTCCCCCCATCCCCACTCCTCTCTCCTATACCCCGCCTCTAACCCCCCCTTTCATCAATCCTCAATCCATCCTTCCCCTAGGTCTCATAATCCGAGTGGGCAGCTGTCTGGGTCATCCCGGGCCGGTCGACCTGTTCGAGGACACGCCCACCTGGCACGTGCCGGACGAGGAAGAGGTCATGACCCCCATCGTCACAAGCATCATCTCCGGCATGCAGCGGGGTAAGGCGGGAAAGTTCGCAGACGACAGTAACCTCCCTTTGCTGGTGGGCGGGGCCGGAGACGTGAGGATGACTGGTTCCCCGATCGTTCGGAACGACAGAGTGTAGACAATTGGATCGACCATAACCACAGTTGGATCGACTGGAACGACAGAGTGGAGACAGTTGGATCGACCGTAACAACAACAGTTGGATCGACCGTAACAATCGAGTGTAAACAGTTGGATCGACCGTAACGACAGATCGATTGACCGTAACAACAGAGTGGAGACAGTTGGATCGTCCGTAACAACAACAGTTGGATCGACCGTAACAACAACAGTTTGATCGTCCGTAACAACAACAGTTTGATCGTCCGTAACAACAACAGTTGGATCGACCGTAACAACAACAGTTGGATCGACCGTAACAACAAAAGTTGGATCGACCGTAACAACAACAGTTGGATCGACCGTAACAATCGAGTGTAGACAGTTGGATCGACCGTAATAACAGTTGGATCAACCGTAACGACAGACTGTAGACAGTTGGATGGTCTAGAACGACAGAGAGAAGACAGTTGGATCAACCGTAACAACAGAATGTAGACAGTTGTATCATCCATAATGACAGGGTGTAGACAGTTCGTGCCGGCCTGGGTGATATCTACTAGTGGGACATTTGTGAGGCATCGTGGTGAAATCAGGCGCTTGTCAAAATAAAGAAATGGAAGAAACAGGTATTTTTCTGCCCGTTTGGCATTTTCTGTTGAATTTTTGTGTTTTGGCTTAACACCCTTTATTGTCCATTTATTAAAACCATATTTCTGTGTTGATTTTACTAAAAAATGTTAATAAAAGCACAAAAATTGTAAATTTTCAGTTTCCAAGGAATCTTATTTGAGCTATGCAAGTTACCAAACTTTGGCAGCCATTTTCTCGCTATTTTTACCTCTAAAACCAGGCCACCCCCTCTTTCTCTGATTGCAAATATTTTGAATCCTATTCAAGATAGATGGGTATTTTTTAAAAACAAAAACAAGACTAAAGAATAATGAACAAGTTTTAAGAAGATATTAAAAACTCCATAAGCCCAAAAATTTACGAGCCTTTGATTCCACCACATCGTGACTCATTTAGTAGTAACTTTGGTGGGTGGTCGCGAATCACCTGGGTAGTGACGGGTAACATTTCATCCAATGCTCCGCTTTGAAATACGTAATAATTTAGTACTTTTGGTAGGCCATTTGGTAAATTTGGTCGGTGGTCGCAAATCACCTGAGTAGTGACGGGTAACAGTTCATCCAATGCTCCGCTTTGAAATACGTAATAATTTAGT
>NW_004798560.1:22872-23932 GCF_000002075.1 Aplysia californica | reverse complement strand
ACGATAAACCGTGCCCTCAAGACGCCATTGTTTTCGGTCTTCAATTCCTCACAGGTCACGTGGTACAGTTCCCGTTCTATAAGTGTAGAATTATGTGAGCAGACCACACCAGAGCACCCGCCAACCACCCTCGAGGCGAGGCGGAAGACGTAGAACATAAGAACAGGCAGTCGCATCTTTCTGTCAAATGAACGGCCCAGGGCGGTGCTACTGACTGAAGTATCTTTAGGGCATTCCCAAAGGGGCATATTTATATGTTCTTATGCACAGTAGAATTGTAAATGGACTGATTTATCAATGTCATGCTCATACTGTGCCGGAACAAAATAGAGGGAACCGCTAGTTTTTCTTTCTTCTTCCTTACTATCGTCATTTTCTCCTCTACTTCTTTTGTATGTTTGTCATTCTCTTGTGACACGCTATTTCCGGGGTGCCTTGATAGTCGAAGTAGATTTTGTGCTGTTGAAGCTAGAGAGGTGAGCAGAGTAAGTCTGATTCCCTGTAAGGACTTCTCTGTTGACATCCACCCCTTGGCGCTCATATGACTTTGTGCAGTTGCGAGCGCCGTAAAACCTTCCTAATACTAAACGGATACCCATCGGTGGAGTTCATCATCAGATCGGTTCACATCGGTTTGAGGGACTGTTAAAGCGTGAATGAGTGTGTGAATGTGTGTGTGTGAATGTGTGTGTGTGAATGAGGGTGTGAATGAGTGTGTGAATGTGTGTGTGAATGTGTTTGTGAATGAGTGTGTGAGTATGCATGTCTATGTACGTACGTGTATTTATGTCTGTGTGTCTGTGTGCGTATGTCTGTGTGTATGTGTGTGTGTCTGTGTTTTTGCGCGCATACATATACGTGTGTGTGTGTGCGTGCGTGTGTCTGTGTGTGTGTGTGTGTGTGTGTGTGTGTGTGTGTATGTGTGTGTGTGTGTGTGTGTACCATTTATACAGACTGCACATGTATAATGAATAAAATAAATAAAATGATAACAGTATCTGAAGTAGTAAAAACAGTGTGTTTCAACCAGGGACCTTTTTGGGGGGTAAGTTTTACGGCG
>NW_004798560.1:20457-21918 GCF_000002075.1 Aplysia californica | reverse complement strand
CTATCTATCTATCTATCTATCTATCTATCTATCTATCTATCTATCTATCTATCTATCTATCTATCTATCTATCTATCTATCTATCTATCTATCTACTATCTATAGTGCAGTCAAAAAATCATGGCGCAACTTATTGTAAAATATCTCTTTAACTATTGAACATTGATTCTCCAACTTTTGCACTCTTATATCAATTTGTTTTAACTGATGAATATTTTTCCAAACAAAAGCAAGTCCATCATTTTTTCCCAATTGCAACATTATGCTTATTGAACGTATGTTTTGATAACCTTTAGTGCAAAAAAGTGGTCACTATAAAATTAATTTCTAGTTACAGGTTTTGCTACTAAAAAGTGTCATTGGTGAGCTGTGACGTAGGCCATAGTATGCGTGTGCAAAATGTTTGTGAGAAGCGGGAAGTGCTTTGAACAATCCCACTTTTCGCGAGGCGGAGATTTATAGTATTTTATATAGATTTATGAAGAAAAGTTTTTTGATCTAGCCTCAATTGTTGTGGAAAAATATGATGAAGTTAAGTCAAATTGATACAAACCGCTGTGAAAAGTATAAATGACATTGATTCACCTGTTCAAAAGACATTTGAGGATAAGTTGCACCACAAATGTTGGACCGCACTATAATTATTTAAATACCTACCTACCAACCTATCTACCTACCTACCTGCCTGCCTGCCTGCCTGCCTACCTACCTACCTACCTACCTACCTACCTACCTACCTACCTATCTATTTATCTGTCTGTCTGTCTGTCTATCTGTCTGTCTGTCTGTCTGTCTACCAACCTACCTACCTACCTACCTACCTACCTACCTACCTACCTACCTACATAACTATCTATCTATCTATCTATCTATCTATCTATCTATCTATCTATCTATCTATCTATCTATCTATCAACCTACTAACCTACCTATCTGCCTACATACCTCCTACCTACCTATCTATCTATTTATCTATCTATCTATCAATCTATCACAGGTATGATTATTACTACCATGTATTATATTTTAAAATTTGTAGCTGAATGCTGCCAAGTGTAAGTTCTGTATAACAATATATTGCTGTGCCCGCGTTTTTATGCAACAACAACAAATTATTATGAAATTATACAAACTGAACCCAAAAATGTGAAATTAGGCGATTCGGCTAATTTTAACAAAGAATGATAAAGGGGAAAAAATCAGAAATTATGAAAGAAAAAAAAAGATCAAATTTTGCTTAATTATCTGGGGAGCATAAAACCCTGGGGACAGAATTAATGTTGTCAGGGTTTTGAATTCACCAACAGATCTGACATACTTGATCTGTGGTATCTCATCACTCATCATAATAAGATCTATGATGTTCTATGTAACCTCTGTCTATGGTGTAGTGGTTAGAGGCCTCACCATCGCATGCAGAAGACCTAGGTTCAATTCTCAAGTGGGGGAAGGGGGGGGGGG
>NW_004798560.1:17654-20357 GCF_000002075.1 Aplysia californica | reverse complement strand
AGTTGATTGGTTGTTGGTTTTTTGTTATGTTGCTTTTTTGTTTATATGTGTTTCGTTTTGGGGGTAGATAGACTAACTTGCATCGTTATTGGGGGGTGTTGGGGGTAAAAAAAAGTAACGGTGAAGGGACTGTGCATGTTATGTTTTCTTCAAAGTGGATTTGCAAGACGAAGTGGGAACCAAGCAAAGCGGAGAGTTTTCCTTTGCTGCCGCCAGCAGACACAACACCCATGTTCTTGGACTGAATACACACGGACGGATAAACGCTCACTTAGGGCACAGTTGAACTTTACACAGACACATTGACGCATAAACGGTGATATTGGGCATGTATAAACTTTACAGACACATATGGACGTATAAACCATCCTAGTGAAAAGAACAAGTAAGGCAACCAGACAGAAACAAGAGATCACGTATCGCTCAACTTGATTTCCTTTATAAAGATGTTAACTCACACTTTTTTAAACAAAAGAATTCCGTAAAACTGATCAAATAATAGTTGATAGTCGAGACAGAAAAGTGAACTTGAGGAAACATGAGAGACGGAGGGACAAAGAGGAAACATTGCAAAGTTTGGAGACATCTAGCTCCCTGGATAGCAGCAACAACAACAACAACAACAACAACAACAACAACAACAACAACAACAACAACAACAACAACAACAAGAAATTCGTTTATGGCAAAAACTTATCATGCAGTACATAGTTCGGCCTTTTGAGTCTTCATGCGTTTTGAATACAATGAGAAAACAGAAATACTGCTACCACAGATGAAGAGGTCAAATCAAAAACAAGATAAGTCATTTCTTTTCTGAAAGCATCAGGAAGCTAGCCGTTAACTTTTATCAGTTCTTGTAAATGTGGAATATCCATATAAAATCAGTCAAGTGAAAAGTTCTGATAATTAAATCATTCACAAACTGTATTTTCATAACAACAAATCAAGTTTAGAACAGAATAAAAAGTTGAAAATAGGCTCAAAAGTGGCAGGGTTAATGTGACGTAGGGTTATGTCCCTCGTGACCTCTCCAGGTGTGAGTCTAGACGTGACGTGACGTGACAGTGACAGTGACAGTGACAGTGACAGTGACAGTGACAGTGACAATAACAATGACGGTCTTTTTACATTTCGCAGGGAGAAATTTGTCTTGGTCGTTAACAATGGCAGTATACGTTACAAATGTTAGGTGCACTCACGCATACACACAACAAGACAGGACGTTAGTAATTAATACATGTCTCACGTGCTGAAACAACCCGCTCCGTAAAACTTCCTCTCTCACATGAGCAGATACACATGACGTGACAATACTGACATGCACACACAACTCACCCCACAAGATAAGAGACACATGACGTGGCATGCATACACAACTCACCCCACAAGAGAGGAGACACAATAAAAAGTGACATGCACACACAACTCACCCCATCGTCGTCCTCAGACATCTTGCGTGAGGAATCCACAGTTCAGAATTTGCTGGCACAAACTGGCGCGGAAGACCGGCTGGAACTTGTTGCTTAGCCAATCTGTCTCACACACACTCACGCCCTAGGGGAGGAAAGGGAAAAGCCGCTTTGAAGATTTAATCTCTGAGTTTTACGGCGTTATCTGGATGGCGGAGACAAACAGGGATTTATTCCTGTTGCTCTGATGTAGACAAAAATATCAACAAAAAACCAAAACCAAAACCAAACAAACCCAGCGCTACGAGATGAAGTCATGTTTGTATTCTCAAACATCCGTAACCACTAGATCTATGTACACCGTGAGATCCGGTTGTCGTTTGGAAACTGTTAACTTTACAGGGAAGAGTTGATTGGTTTTTTGTTTTTGTTGTTGTTTTTGTTTATATGTGTTTCGTTTTGTTTGTTTTTTTTAAATGTTGTCTTTGTTTTGTTTTGTTTTCAAACAGTTTGAGTTAATGGAAGCTGCTTCTCCCGGCACAAATATTGTGTATGTATCTTTAGACGAGCAGATAATATCTATTCTTTTTGAAAGGGGAGAAGAATTTCTGTTCTGCACGGTAATGGTGAAAGTTCCGTCCCGAGGTATGCTTCAGAGAGACATGACATGTACGCAGTCCGGTGACTTTGGCTGGATGTTTCTGAGTTGGTGTTTCTGTCGATACAACCAGTTGGGGAGAGCTGCCTTATCCGTGACCCAACGTCTTTGTATTGTGTTGATAACTACCACTACTACAGTAACTGCTGCTGCTGCCTTTGCTACTACTACTACTACTACTACTACTACTACTACTACTACTACTACTACTACTACTACTACTACTACTACTACTGAAACAACAACAACAACAACAACAACAGCAAACAACAAACAACAGCAACTTCAACAACAACAACAAAATCATACCTGTTGAAAGCCTTGTTCAGCTTCATGTCGACTCCCAGCAAAGATTTGACACGGTCAAGTTCATTTGGTTGAAAGTTACGTCCAGCCTGTGGACAGAGCACAAAAATAGCTTTTTTTTTTTAAACGAAGAGTATGCAGACCCAGTAACCGAGAACAAAGTCACGAAGTATACAGACCTGGTAGGGAAAATCTTTTGTGATTTCGGAAAGTTTTAGCGCCCAGACCCAGTAGAGAGAGAGAGAGAGAGAGAGAGAGAGAGAGAGAGAGTGTGTGTGTGTGTGTGTGTGTGTGTGTGTGTGTGTGTGAGAGAGAGAGAGAGAGAGA
>NW_004798560.1:15993-17257 GCF_000002075.1 Aplysia californica | reverse complement strand
TGCCGGGTTAACCATTAGACAAATAAGGCAATTGCCTTGGGGTCAATGAAAAAATAGGCCACAAACAGGCCATAGACGGTACAACAAGGCCACAGTTTTTTCGTTGTTTTTTCCCGTTTTGATCAGGCCGCAGCAAGGCCAGTCAGGAAGGCCACAACTAGAATAGCCCTTAGCTAGCCCATGCCAGAGTCCGACTGTGTTTTTAGTCCCTGGCCTAGTTCAGAAAGTGATGGGACATTATGTTTGGCTTCTCTCTAGGTCACATTTTTTCTAAAATTAAATTGAATCATTAGCAGTGGGTTCTAAATCAAGCACCTTTGACCTCTAAAGTCACCAGATACCTGGCAACCCAGATAACAGTTCCAAAGTTGTGGCCCTGCTGGAGTCAAAAGCCTGCGAATGCTACATTTCTTGCCTAATGTTTGCCAAATTCGACAGTTTTTTAAGTGCACATGAGGTGAAAGATGAACTGTGCTTAAAATGGTATGGGTTTAACGACCGTATCAACACTATTAGGTTATTTAAGAGGCGGGACCTCCTAGTTTAACATCCGTCTCCGATAGGACCGAGCCAAGTGGGAAGTTCGTGTAAAGTCCCTTTCCCAAGGACACGACGTCGGACCGAGCTGAGACTCGAACGAACTGTGCTTACAAAACCCCCGATATAAATAAAAAATCAACGTAAGCTACCTGTATGATAATTCAGACATGTATTATTATGTCTAGATATTTCAAGCGTGGGAAGTGACAGGAAGGGATGCCAACATAATACGTGTACAAAGTTTTTGGGGGGTTAGGTGGTTTTTTCAGCAAATTGAAACCTTACAAAATTAGTGTCCAGATTCCGAATGAATAATATAAAACGTAGAATAGACCTAGATCTAGCTAAATCTAGTCTTAGTCTAGTTGCGCAGTGTTTATAATAATATATTATATTTTTTAATGGCATCCCCTCTTTTAGGCCTAAACCCTATCCCCTCCACAACTCCTCCTCCCCGGAACTCGGGACTTAACAGTTGCTCGTGAGGTTGGCCTAAAGATCCTACTGTTAGCTTTTGAATCAATCCACGAAATTGTACCATCCTATCTCACAGAACTCATAAATGTGCAAGCATCCTTCAGAAACTCAAGACAGAGTAAACACATAAGATTGTCAACTAGAAATGCCAGAACAAAAACCGGAAATCGAGCTTTCAGTGTTTCAGCCCCATCTTTATGGAACGCACTGCCAGCAGCAATAAGAAATGTTGAGACTGTGGATTCTT
>NW_004798560.1:14836-15893 GCF_000002075.1 Aplysia californica | reverse complement strand
TGGTGGTGGTCGTGATGATGACGATGATGATGATGATGATGATGATGATGACGGCGACGGCGAAGATAACAACGATGATAACTCCAGCCACCCCTACCACAGCCAATAGCCTATTGCTAATCTCTTTAGAAAGAAAAATCAACAAGTACCGGAATCCAGTGTCCACCAATGCAATTGTGTACAAATCGCCCACAAAGCCGCTGGTCCAGGCTACGGTATATTTCCACCGACACACACACACGGGAGAGAGAGAGAGAGAGAGAGAGAGAGACGGTGAGAATCTGTCGCCAGAGATCCAGACGGGAGGACGGTACCCAAACACTGGCCAAGCTTGTCTACATCTTCAAGTGGTACCTAACGTACAAAGGGGGGTAACTGGGAGACGCTGCATCGACGGACAGGGGAGGGAACTGACAGGCTGGTCTTTCTATGGTAGTCCGTTTGGCCATTTGTCTCAGAAACTGGTGAGAGTTGTTTGTAGTTTTGTCATTAGAATTGGACGTGTTGCATTACTATTGCTACAGAAGAACATGGACTGGACTGGGTATGGCAGAATGTGCAAAGGCAGCTCGCGACTGTGAAGGATGGAGGGTCATTACACGTCAACCTCTGAGTCAGAGATGACACCTCCAGGTATCCAGGCAATGCTATCGCTACTTCATTCTGCTGTTGCAATAGGGATGTTATTTTGTTTTGTTTTGTTTTGTAAATGCCAGTTTCTTAATCTATGGTATTGGCCGCCTGAGCTCAAGAAATATTGCGTCAAAATGTTGATTCTAATGTTGAAGAAAGTAACAAAAAAGTAGAGCACAAGGAAGGTACAGTTGTTCTGAGAAATAAAACAGAAGGCCTACTTTTTTGGATCAGGTTTGTCTATTTCTTCTACGTGTGTGTTGATTTGGTATGGAGGAATTGTGTATCACTGTTGTTGGTTTGTTGTTGGCTCTAGTGGCAAAGTGAGTAGTGAGAATAGACTGAAGAGTAAAGTCAAGCAAGTGTCGGTGACACGGGGATCAGATGGGAGGTCACTGGGTGTGTGTGTGTGTGTGTGTGTGTG
>NW_004798560.1:12551-14006 GCF_000002075.1 Aplysia californica | reverse complement strand
CTGCGCGAGTTGACGAGCGATTACCCCAAAACTTACTGGAACAACGAAAATACTGGAAAAAATCATTTTCTTAGGTATTAAAACAATCATTTTTCTTTGCCAGAGAGGGCTGGTTTTTCGAGGCAGTAATGAAATCGTTGGGTCCAATGACAATGAAAACTACCTGGGTATTTTAGAACTAATTGGGCTGTTTGATCCATTTTTATCTCAGCATATCAAAACTCATGCCAACCAAAGACGTGGACACACTTCATACCTATCAAAAACAACCTGTGGAGAATGTATTAACTTGTAAGACAAGCATGTCCTTGACCTCATCAAGAAGGACATTTCTAAGGCAAGGTACTCTTCAGTCTCCGTAGTTTCTACTCCAGATGTTGCACATTCTGATCAGTTAACCATTGTTTTACGGTATGTCAATACTCCAGATGTTGCACATTCTGATCAGTTAACCATTGTTTTATGGTATGTCAATACTCCAGATGTTGCACATTCTGATCAGTTAACCATTGTTTTACGGTATGTCAATACTCCAGATGTTACACATTCTGATCAGTTAACCATTGTTTTACGCTATGTCAATATGATAGATCACCGGCCCGAGGAGCGCTTTTTGACATTCTTCAACATCTCAAGCCACACAGGACAAAATCTTGCAGATACGTTGCTCCAATACCCAGAGGAGCAAGGCATCGACTTTGAGTTGAGAATTGTCGTGGTCAGACATACGACAATGCCAGTAACATGTCTGGTAAATACTCTGGAATGCAGAAAATTTTGAAAAATAAAAACAATCTGGTGGATTATATTCCGTGCGCAGGCCACTCTCTAAATTCAGTTGGTCAATCAGCTGTAGATGGCTGTGTGGAAGCTGTGTCTTTCTTTCAGTTCTTGCAGCGCTTGTATTCATTTTTTGTTGCATCAACACATCGTTGGGATATGTTATTACGACACGTTGAGGAAAATCCTGAATGTCTTGTCCCAAAACACCCATCGGATACCCTGTGGTCTGCCCGGGCTGATGCGACAGCAGCAGTCTTCAGGGGCTACAAACAATTCCAAAGTGCTCTACAAGAGATTGCAGAAGATATTGGCCAGAATGGTCTCACGAAGCACAAAGTTGGTGCACTTGCAAGTTAAACGGACACCATTGAAGTTGCTTTCACGTGTGAACTTTGGAACGACGTTTTAAGCTATAAAGTTCAGCTATTGAACTAAGCCCATCCTTTGGATTGTTAAAAAGTTTAGACACATATTACATAGATGAGTGTCGAGGAAAGTTTGACTATTACAATGACAAGACAAGTGACCAATGTGGAAGCAGCATATATAAATCAGACTGTCGGAGAGCATAATATGTACACAGGAAAATGAAGGAGATGCCGCAAGTGTGATGGATGAAATGTCGGGTCAGGAGAAATTCAAAGTGAATACATTCTTGGTTATCATGGACCA
>NW_004798560.1:10981-12369 GCF_000002075.1 Aplysia californica | reverse complement strand
CCGACATTTCATCCATCACACTTGAGGCATCTCCGTCATCTACTGTTTTCCTGTGTACACGTGCTCTCCGACTACCTGATTTATATATGCTGCTTCCACAGACTTGCCTTGTCATGGTAATATAATAATAGTCAAACTTTCCTCGACACTCATCAATATATTATGTGTCTAAACTTTTTCAACAATCCAATGGTTGAGAGAGAATACAAAAAACACTTTTTGATGAATGTATCTCACACGACCATCGACACAACTTACACCTTTCAGGAGAAAATCTTCTACCCTTCACGCATTTGCCAAGCAGGGAAGAGAGGGATACACTATGCCAGCAGACAGACAGAGATACACCGTAAAACCCGCCGCACGGGAATCGAACTCAGGTCTTTTGTGTGTGACGGTGAGGCGGTAGTGATCGAGTGAGAGAGGGGAGGATAGAATGATAGATAGATAGATAGATAGATAGATAGATAGATAGATAGATAGATAGATAGATAGATAGATAGATAGATAGATAGATAGATAGATAGCCACCATCAAAGCACACCCACACACATGTACTCTCACACACAAAGACACCCAAAGACACCCAAGGACACCCAAAGACACACAAGGACACCCAAAGACACCCAAGGACACCCAAAGACACCCTAAGACACACAAAGACACCCAAAGACACCCAAAGACACCCAAAGACACCCAAAGACACCCCAAGACACCCTAAGACACACAAAGACACCCAAAGACACCCAAGGACACCCAAAGACACCCAAAGACACCCAAAGACACCCTAAGACACACAAAGACACCCAAACGTCCGGCCCAGACTGGAACTCCAATCCTCCACTTCGGAAGAGCGCGTCCTAACCACTAGACTGCCGAAACCTTCGATTAACACACTAAGTGAGAACATACAACATCCCACCCTGCCAGGCCATCAAACTTGCTAGAGACAGGGACCTCTTTCTCCCCTCGACGCCCTAGAGGTACAAGAGGACGGAGAAAGGAAAGGAAAGTAAAGAGGATAAATCAGACAGAAAAACGATCAGTGCATGAACTTACCAGTTATGGTTTCAATGTCATATCCTGTATGTATTGGAGTTTGATTCCGTGGCCTCCTATATATAGTCTGTGTCTACGTCAGAAGTTTGGCGTAACTGTTTTGCATAAAACCCGGCAGCAGTCATCTTTGAACGGTCTGGGGGAAATCAATTAATAGGGACATAGTTCAACGTTTTCTTTGCGTTACGGTTAAGTGTGAATAGCGAGGGGGAAAGAGATATGTGGACAGAACTTTTTGCTTTTCTGATAAAAGGATATAAGAAAGGGTTCATAATATAGGAATTGTTTGTGCGTGCGTGTGTGTGTGTGTGTGTGTGTGTGTGTGTGTA
>NW_004798560.1:6784-10253 GCF_000002075.1 Aplysia californica | reverse complement strand
TGTGTGTGTGTGTGTGTGATGCAGTGAACTTTGACCTTTGGTCTCCTGGTGTGATTGACTGATGGTGGTGGCGTTGAAAAGACCAACATTGAAGTCATGACAGGTCTATTGGGCGTGATGGGGAAAAGTCTCCTCTGTTTGTGAGAGTCAAGTTTGCATATTACGAGGGACTATAGTGCGGTCAAAAATTCGTGGTGCAATTTATCCTCAAATATCTCTTTAATGTGTGAATCAAATTCACCCATACTTTGCACAGCAGTTTGTCTCAATTTGTCTTAACTTAATCATATTTTTCAACAACAATTGAGGCCCGATTAAAAAAACCTTCCTTCATAAATCTATATTATAAAATAATATAAATCTCCTTCACGCGGAAAATGTGATTGTTCACAGCACTTCCCACTTCTCGCACACATTTTGTATACGCAAATGGCCTACGTCACAGCTCGCCAAAGACACTTTTTAGTGGCAAAAGTTCTTACAAAAATATTTTTAAAATGAACACATTTTTTTTGCACTAAATGTTCCCTAAACATACGTTCAACAAGCATACTATTGCGATTAGAAAAAATGTCAGACTTGCTTTTAAAAGCGATATTGCCCGAACTGTAAACTTTTAAAAATCTGAAGAAATACATCGACTGGGATTTTGTATAAAAATATATTAAGAAGTTTTCTAGAATACAACGTGCAGGAGTTTTTAAAAAAATATTCACCTGTAAAGACAAATTGATATAAGTCATTGTGCAAAAGCTGGGGAACCTATGTTCAATAGGTAAGGAGATATTTGACAATAAGTTGTGCCATGCATTTTGACCGCACTATAATTATTTTCACTCTATTACTTTATATATCGACGGTGAAAGTCACACACCGTTTAAATCATGAAACACTACTTTTGAGAAAAACACACAAAAAACTGTATACATGTTATTTTTACCAACATATTATTTTCGATTCTTGCAGCAATAGGATGTTATATCTGAATAATTCTGTAGACTAAATTGTGCTCAGACTTACACGTTTTGAGGTCTCAGAATTGACAGCAACATACATGGGTAGGGAGATACACGGTTTAACTTAGTCTTTCTCTCATGTAAAAATTGAGAGTTACACACGAGTTGCGCATGTAAAATGTTTTAAATTAAATATGAATTACATGAATTATGTCAATTAATGTTCCAGGATTTTGTCGGTAACCAGTGTAGAAATGTAAGAAATAATGTTCTATTTTGGGAGGGGATGGACCTACTTCATGGCGGTTTAGTGTCTGGTCACTCTCCTCGGGTGGTGGAGGTCCAAGGTTTGAATCTTTGACATCTGGCTCGTACTATTGGGGGCTGCCCAGTTTGTCACAATTTCACTGAAGTATTTGAGTATTGATGACAGTCATAATGACAGCACTTTAACACTGTAGTTGTGACTTATGTTTTTGTTTATTCTTCATCTTCAAATTGGCGGTGTAGTTCAATATTTCTTCCTTTTTGTATGCAAATCAAAGCAAATTTAAATTACTCTTTAAAATTTCCACAATGAATGTTCTTTCGTTAAAAACAAAATCATTCATTTGCTCTTTTTGAGAGTGTCAGTGACAACTTCCATCATGCAGGGCACAGTCGAGGCTTGTGACAAACTGGCATGCTTCCTCAGTCACAAAACAAAGAAAAAAGGAACTTCTAAATCACTGATGTAGACTACGGTCTAACCAGGCTCATAGGGCTTTGCAATGACAGTTTCCTCCCCTGGCCGACAACACACAGTTTACATTGAACAAGGCCAACAGTCTGCTATAGTTCACTTTCATCTGACAGCGTGAAAATAATTCTAGCTGACTGAGGAATTTACTTACCCCTGTGAAACTGAGCGGGGCACTTCTGCTTAAAAATCTTGATACAGTGATAAAAAACCAAGTTGTTGTCTTGGGGCCCTATATTACAAACGGCTGTCTGGATGCATACACAAGATCACTAAAATAAATGATATCCAGTAGCCTGGAGTACAAATTGCTCATTTTGAGACAGCGACACCACCCTGCCCCCACATTTCAGTGTAAGCCTGAAGATTTCATCCCCCGGCTGTCTAGACGTCTCCACGTGCTCCACGTGAGTCTCGAAAAGTACTCACCCATTCTCTTGAATCGTGTTTCTCAGGCGAACGATAAAGTGTGGCGTTGATGAAAATATGTCAACTTTTGAATGTTTTAGGTGTATGCTGTAAATCCCCTATGATTTGTTTACACAACTAAGGCCTACGTCAAAGAAAAGGTGTCGGAACCTTAGTTTGCAGTGACCTTTATGAATAAAGTTTTAGATTCTGTTGGTCATCCAACTTTTAGACTCGTATGCAAAGATCTGAGAAAATTTAATAGGGCAATTTTATTCTATCTTGTTTTAACCGTGGTCAGACGAAAGTGAACGAACTATATCTTGTCGTGCATACTATAGAAGTATTAATTGTACCTTAAAAATGGTGAAATGGTATAGGTTTAACGCCCCTATCAACACTATTAGGTTATTTAAGGGGCGGGACCTCCGAGTTTAACGTCCGTCTCCGATAGGACCGAGCCAAGTGGGAAGTTCGTGTAGAGTGCCTTTCCCAAGGACACAACGTCGGACCGAGCTGAGGCTCGAACCCCCGAACTCGCAACCTCACGATTACGAGACGCCACAATTGTACCTTACTTTACGTCACCGTTACTACTTAGTTAGACTCTGTTGAACAAACAATGACAACACACATGTAGCTTTGTGTGACATACATGGGATGCACAAAAGTACTGAGTGTCTGCAGAAAATAAATTTATCCAAATTGTCCATGACTCAAACGAGATTCTCATGTGTGGCTTTAAAATCCAAATAGATCTATGTCAATGTCATGAGATTTTTCAAGTGTTGAGGTTAATTTCGATAATTTAAAAAAAATCAGAAGAAAGATTCTATGCTCAAAAACAAACCTACATGGCCCTCTAATCGTCATGTTTTGTATGTCTCTATTCCAAACAAAAGTTTGATCTGGAGGCAACCACTGGGATGTGGCAATGTGAGGTTCAGTACGCGAGCTGCTCACGTGACCATAACAGATCAGATGAATTCTGAAGATCAGAGGTATTATTAGGGAGTAACATTCAAAATGAAGAAAAGATAAAAATGACAGAAGTTTGGTAGGGAAGAAGGAGAGATAACGACGATAGATGTTTGATAGGGCGGGAGAGATAAGGACTATAGATGCTTGATAGGGCAGTAGAGATAAGGACGATAGATGTTTGATAGGGCGGGAGAGATAAGGACGATAGATGTTTGATAGGGAAGAAGGAGCAAAGCACACCAGAGTGCCCGCCAACCACCCAGGAAGTAAAACAGATGGACAGAAAGAACAGAGATAAAGGACAGAAATAAGACAGATAGTAGACAGAAAGAACAGAGACTAAAGAGAGAAGCAGGAACCACCAGTGATTCCCTCCAACCACCCC
>NW_004798560.1:3943-6615 GCF_000002075.1 Aplysia californica | reverse complement strand
AACCCCCCCCCCCCCCACACACACACACACAACAACTGCGCAGAACAAGACAAGAAAGTCCCCCCGGACACAGAAATGCATCAAAAGATAAGACTCCTGTTTATGTAAAACGTCATTATCTGCTTCACTTCCGTCTTCGCGAGAGCAGAAGTGGATTCTCCTTGCATAATTCAATTATGTAATTAGGTCAAAGTGGGGCGCAGATTCCCCTCACTCAATTAAGGAAAACAAAAGCTGGGGCTAAGAACCACAAAAATAACCATCGGCGCCGGGTCTCAGAATGTGTCTCTCTCAGTCTGAATCTCTTCCATTAGAAGTACCACCCCTCCCCCCTCCCCCCCCCCCTGAATTATAACATCTTGGGCCGGGCACTGTTATGGCGGTCTCTCTTTGCTCTCTACACAAACTTCACTGTGTTGGTGCGCACCATAATGCACCATGATGCACCATGATGCACCATATTATTGCACCATGATGCACCATGTTTGCGCACGTGAAGGACAAAACGCCAGTCTGGCTATGTGCCTTGTGGAGTGCAGGCTATGTGCCTTGTGGAGTGCAGGCTATGTGCCTTGTGGAGTGCAGGCTATGTGCCTTGTGGAGTGCAGGCTATGTGCCTTGTGGAGTGCAGGCTATGTGCCTTGAGGAGTGCAGGCTATGTGCCTTGTGGAGTGCAGGCTATGTGCCTTGTGGAGTGCAGGCTATGTGCCTTGTGGAGTGCAGGCTATGTGCCTTGTGGAGTGCAGGCTATGTGCCTTGTGGAGTGCAGGCTATGTGCCTTGTGGAGTGCAGGCGCAACCTTCCCCTCCTTGCGCTTCATTTCAGGGCGCTGCACGGTGGCGACCGACACTGGCATTGTTTGTAAACTGTTCTGTATTTGAGTAACAGTGTGTATTTATGTATGTATTTATGCATGTATGTATTTATGTATGTACGTATCTGTAATCATGTATTTATGTATGTATGTTTGTCATTGTAAAACAAAGTGCCCTTCTGGGACAAATAAAAGTGTAATTAATTTTTTTTATTATTATTATTTGATTCCAAACAGGCCTAGGCCCAAATGCAGTAAGAAGTCTCCGCCTTAACACACGATGCTTAGACTCTACTAGTGCACCGTCTTGGATATTGTAACAACAACAACGACAGCAACAGCAACAACAACAACAACAATACAATAACAACAACAACGACTACAACACTTATACAACAGCATCAACGACAACGAAACAATCAGCTGCAGCAATATCACATCAGTATCATCCCCGCGATCTCCCAACGATCTCAGCCCCTCAACGTGAACTTTTAGAACAGGACAAAAAACAACAACTATTACTACTTGGCTATACCGAGGCCAAAAGTCGACTCCCACGAGTGATCGGAGATGACCACTTGAACTTAAGCCGTGAGCTCTTCAGACAAAGCGCATGCGCAGTGGAGGAAACGTCCCCGCAAAGTGAGAATCTTTCAGTAGCACTTGAGGGCTGCGGGGCTTGTGGTAGGCTGTGTTGTGGCTGTTTGCTTGTTGGGGTTTTTGTGGGAAGATTGTTGTCAATCTGTGGGAGGTACACCCCCCACACGCCCATTGTGGTGCAACCCAAGAAGAAGAAGAAGAAGAAGAAGAAGAAGAAGAAGAAGAAGAAGAAGAAGAAGAAGAACAACAACAACAACAACAACAACAACAACAACAACATCAACAACAACAACAACAACAACAACAACAACAACAACAACAACACAAACTGCTATGCTGGCTTTAGAACTGTCGTTTGGTTTTACGAAGAGTTTTACGGCAGTATTTACTACAGAAATGGGTAACAGAAGTGCCGAAGATTAAAAGTGTTACTTGAGAGTAACATTCAAGGAAGTAAAGGAGGAGAGATACAGAAAGTAATAAATAATAATAGATAGTAGATAGCATTTGTATAGCGTATATCCCCACCCAACAGCAGGCTCTATGCGCTTTACACTATATTATTACCCCAGCAGACCATAGAACACTCCGAAACATTCTCAGCTTCCCGGGAAGCATACAGTGCAAGCAGCTGATTAAGCGCTCAAACACTAACAAACTGACAAGATCTTTCGCTGTCTATAGCTGGGTACCCATTCCCACCTGGGTGAAGTGAGGAAAATTCGTGTAAAGTGCCTTTCCCAAGGACACAACGTCGGGCCCTTGACGGGATTCGAACCCACGACCTTACGGTTGCGAGTCCGAGAGCCTAACCACTAGACCACCGACGCCACAAGGTGGAGTAGAAGTTTGCTAGGAAAGAAGGTTAAACCACATCAAAGCACCCGCCTACCACCTACAATAATTTATCAGCATTAGTATCACCACCACCACCACCACCGCCAACACCAACATCACCACCACCAGCATTTGAAAAAGAAGTTGAAGGTTTACATGTGAGGATTGTAGCAGACAGACCCGGGACACTTCTTTTTTTAAGTAGAGGTTTTACGGCGCTCGCAACTGCATAAGGTCATATGACCGCTTAAGGGTAAATGTCAACAGAGACATACAGGAAATCAGACTTACTCTGCTCATCTCTCTAGCCTCAACAGCACAAAGTCTGCTTCGACTATCAGGGCAGCTCGGAAATAGCGGGTCACAAGAGTGTGACAAACATACAAAAGAAGTCGAGGAAAATTGACGATAGTAAGGATAA
>NW_004798560.1:0-1282 GCF_000002075.1 Aplysia californica | reverse complement strand
TGAGGCTTCACAAGGTGCGTGAGTCTGAGGCTTCACAAGGTGCGTGAGTCTGAGGCTTCACAAGGTGCGTGAGTCTGAGGCTTCACAAGGTGCGTGACTTCCACAAAACCAGAACTGGTGTACCTGACCAAGGCTATGGCAGATCTTGTCTCCATATGTTCGTGTGAACCTCTGGGAAAACGACAGCTTGTACTGAATCTGCCTCAAGAACCACAGAATGTTTGGGAACGTTGTCGTAAGGTCTTCCGTGTAATATTAACATTTTTTAGGTAATTTTGAATCGCATTAAGCGACATTTCTGGCACTGATGAGGGATAATTATATAGTTTATGATTCACTATAGCTATCATTCTAAAGTGTCCGATCTGCAGCAGAAATCGGTCATCATGTTTTCCCCAATCCTCTCTCCTCTCACATACTCCCAAAAGCCTATGTGATCCCGGTGCTTCCCTGTCACCCATCTGTTCAGGGTTTCCTGATTTATTCACACATGTAATACGTTTCTCTGGGTCTGTCCCTGCCTCGTGTGCCTTCAGTCTTTCCGGTGAGAGCTAGATGCTCAAAACCTTTCTGTGGCGTGAGGTGTCCTACAAGCTACATCTGTCGTTTCCTCGCTGTTCTCATCCCTGAGGGGCCATGTGGGCGTCTGTCTGTACTTCCTTGATGGATTTCTTCTCTGTCCACGACATTCTCCAAAGTCTCTTGACAATGACAATCTTTACTCATCTCGCAGAAAGGAATTTTTTATGGTCGTTAACAAAGGCAGATATGTGTATGAATCCGTGATTTCAATAGTTTCTTGTTCAATGACGAGTGGTGGAATTGTTGTTTTTTCTCTGCTATGATCGTGTGTCAGTTGCTTCTATTCTATCTTGCCCATCTTTGATAACTGTCCAGCCTTCAATACCGTACATAACGGTTGACCACATTAGCCTTTTAGAACCTTTATTCTGGAATTCATTGAGATGTTTCTTTATTCAGGACTAGACTCATTTTAAAATCTTTCTTTAGCTGTTGCAAATTTTCGCTTTATTTCTGCGGCAAATTTGCCATCGAATCTAATAATATACCACGGGTATTTAAACTGTAGAACTTATTGGACCTTTTCACCTTCGCTCATGACATTACAGCCAGGTTTACTACTTTCTTCTACATTCATTTCTTCCCATTCACAACCACTCTTTACGTTCAGTTCCCGTCACAAAGCTATCACTGACAGGAGATATGAGAGTATCACTGTAATAATACTAGTTATTATTGTCATCATTATTAGTAATATCAT
>NW_004798559.1:126685-130456 GCF_000002075.1 Aplysia californica | reverse complement strand
AACCTTTAGGCCACGAGAGCCCCTAATAGATGATAGGTAGGAAAGAAGGATCAAACTGCACCAAAGAATCCCCTCATCACTTACTGTCTGCCTCCAACACGATTTGAATACTGTTGTTTTTTGGAAAGGTGAGGGGTTGGGGGGATTTAAAACATTTGCAACCCATCATCTCCTTTAAAATAAAGACAGCTACAAAAGCGAACAAAAACCAGCAAACAATGAAAACAATTAAAAAAGAAGACAAACAAACAATTAAATTGTGAAACATCGAGCCCTGTCCCGGCTAAACCCACTAAAGACAAGATATGATACGCACATTTTTAGTTTAGGCACAACCTAGTCCCTACCTTTCCCTCACGGTTTCCAGCATCCTTATCACTCAGCTCACTGTAGAGTACACTTTCAGAAGTGGATCCATGATAATATCACAAAGCTCACCGTAAATAACATTTATATAAGTGGATCCATGTCAAGTAGTTCACTGTTTAAAAACACTTTCAAAAGTGGATCTGTTATAGCACTCAATAATATCTCACAGCTCACTGTAAAGTGCACTTTTCAAAAGTGGACTCACAAAAGTGTTGATTATCTTCGTTTCTGTCTATTTATCAAAAACTAAAATTACAAAATACGACCGCCTTCGTGAAAACAGCAAATAAACCCTAACCCAAAATCAACAACATCAAATATTTAAATGTTCGAGCCGGGTGCGCAGACATGTGAAAAGAACAACACTAGAGTGGCGCTTCAGCCGACTGTCAAAGATGGTGTATTATTCGTAAGAATCGAAGAATCGATATCCATAGATTTCTCATGCGGCTTGAGTTGTTCATCAAACAGACTTTGCCTCCAAGATTAAACATTCTAAGACATGTCACTCTACTGGTTCACGAACGGACAGCTATGTGTTTAAAGACGCAGTCGTCAATATCTATATTTGATAGTTTGTATTTACAGTGGGTGATAAATCTTGTGTACAAAGAGGTGGAACAAAAGTTGTTTTAAATGCCTTCTATTTCAGACGCGAGAAAAAACATTTTAACCAAGGAGCACCAGTAGTGACATCGTTTATACCGCGAAAGTTTTCCCGGATATTTGGGGGTTGCTGGTCTTTTTTTTATTTTTTATTTTTTAATTTTAAATTATTCGTGGTTAGGCATTCGGGCCCGTGATCGTGAGTTTACAGGTTCGGGGGTTCGAGTGCCTCGTGCCCGACATTGTATACTTGGGAAAAGCACTTTACACAAATTTTCCTCACTTCTCCCAGGTAGAATGGGTACCAGCCATAGACAGCGAAAGATCTTGTCCGTATATATAATATTAGTGTTTTAGCCTCTGTATAATGGCAGATTTCACTGTATGCTTCCCAGGAACCCGAGATTGTTTCAGAATGCTATCAGGTCTGTTGGGCTTATGATAAAGATTGAACAGAGCATTGAGCTTGTGGTTGAGAGGGGCTTTGTGCTTGCATATGGAACCCAAAAATCTTTCAGCCCTTATCCGAGAAAGCTAGGTGTTAAATCAAACCTACTCTAAAAATCAGGGGTCTGGCTGAAAGACAACATTGAAAAGGAGCCAAGCAGAAGCAGTAAAAAGGCTGCAGAAAGAGTCAGTAGCCCAGTGGAGGGGACAAAGGAGGTAAGGAGGTAGGTAGGTAAACAGAGGCCACCATCGTTGTTATATGTATCATATCGCAATTGAATCAGGCGCTCGTCAATTTTGGGCGTATGAAGTTAAGTACATCATCGTATGGCTTGTTTCTTTGTCTCGCTTTCATTGAAAAAAATACTCATCTATCTTGCATAAAACTCGAGATACTAGCGAATGAAGGAGGTGACGGTTGCCCGGTTTCAGAGGTAGAATTAGTGACAAATGACAGCCAAAGTTAGGTGAATTCCACAACTTGAAGAAGCCGATATCGTGCAGACTGCCAATAACGACCAAGCCGACACCAGCACCATCAAATATTTAAATTTCACCTTCTTGTGTAGTCGAGTGGAACGAACAAATAAGTCAAGTCAGCGGATCCGGTGACCGAGGGACAATGATGGTGTATTATTTGTAAGAGTCAGAGAATCGATAATACCTCAAAGCTGCCACTTGTGTGGCGTGTCCGGTCATCCGTGAGGAATTTTATTTGCGTTTTGGAGAAGCACAAAGACCAACAAAGACAGTTTGAACTGAAAGAAACAACCCAAAACAAAACAAAACAAAATAAAAATAAAAATACCACCACCATTACCAACAAGAACAGCAACAGCAATAACAACAACAACAACGACAACAACAATCACAAAAAGCCGATGGACTTTCGTTTTTATTCCAGGTGTTTTCCACGCCCTCGTCGACAGTGTAAATCTATGTCTTTTAGGAGGCGGGCACCCGACTATGGCCTGTCATTGCCAACCCGAATTGAGGGGACTATGAAAAATTATCGCAGAAGAAAGACGAGCATACTAACTGATCAAAATTTCGTTCCTCTCGGAATTCGAACTCGGGTTTCTCGAATGCGACAGCGAAGCACCTAACCGCTGTCCCGCAGACGCCGGTAACGATAGACAGACAGAAACACAAAAAGTATAGTAAAAAGTAGGACATACCATTGACACCATCCGATTACTGGAATTAGTTTCTCTTTTGTTTTCAAAAAGACCGACAGACACATGCATTGTTAAACTAACATTCATAACACATTTCACAGCAGCAGTACTTTAACGATCGCTTCTTGAATCAATAAAATCTATTCATCATTGCTGCCCACAAACACCCCCCACCTCTTTGACACGCTGTAAAAACGTATTTTCCTTCAATTGGGATCAAACGTGGACAAAATATATTTCCACTCTGTCCCGGATGTAATGGTTGGGTGTTTTCCTGTCGTCGGGTAAACGATGTGAGTTCGATTCCCATGAAGAGAAAAATCTTCTTTCTTGAATAAATAAGAATCAATCATCATCGCACAAGCATTCTCCACCCCTTTAACACTCTTTGACATGCTGTAAAATTTATTTTGCAGATATCACTCAGATTCACAAAGATTTCAACTTAGCTTGTTTTCTAGCTGTCAGATACTTTGCCGTGTACCAAAGAAAACGTGAGTTCGGTTTCAATTTTAAAAACAATTTTCTATCCGGAAAAAGATTCGGTCATTATCACACAAGCACTCTCCACCTCGTTGAGTCGTTGAAAAAACTTATTTGCAGATCCCATTACCACATTCCTAAAGATTTCCACTGTGTATAGTATCTTATTGTTAGATGCTTTGCCGTCGACGTAGAAAAAGTGATCCTATCAAACATAAATTATCGTCCTTATCTTTCCTTCTTTTTTGGACTTGTTACTCTCTTGGAGCGTCTGCCAACCGGCCACGCAGTACATGTACTACTTTGCTGTCAGAATGTCAAAACAGTGAGAGAAAATGTCACAAAAACCGTTGTAATGCTTTGTATGGTAAGTGCGACCACTCACTGCACTTTCTTCGGCGTGCTCAAAGAAATATCTATCTGAATTGAAGTATAACAAATCAAGCATTGGAAGAACATAAGGAACTGATCAATGTTATACGTACAAAAAGACAACCGACAAAGCATAATATTATATTCATCTAGCTTCTGTATTATGCATGTAAAAGTACGTGCTCTCACGCACACGCACACATACACACACACACACACACACACACACACACACACACACACACACGCACACACACGCACACATGCACGCACACACACGCACACACGCAAAGAGAGAGAGAGAGAGAGAGAGAGA
>NW_004798559.1:116641-119679 GCF_000002075.1 Aplysia californica | reverse complement strand
TTTCTCCACAAAAACCAAAAAAACCAAAACCAAAAAAAACAAAAAACAACAACCTAGATACACGTTTTTCACCTTATCGTACCGGGAACATTGGCTTTCCTATGATGTTTTGCCTTGTTATGTTTTTTGCGGGTTTTTTTTTTTAGCTCATTGTATTTATTCCTCGCAACTGGACGCAAAGTGAATTATCAAAATCTTGTTTTCATATTATAAGCTTTTACACTTGCGTGGAACATGCTGAGGGCCTCCTGTTGTGTTTTATATGCATTTTTTTCTGCCTGTAGTTTGAGCTCTTTACGGTCATCGGTGTCTGTGGATTAGCGCTTTGTGCAGAAGACCTGGGTTCGATTCCCATGTGGGGAGAATTTTTATCGAGTATATCCGTCTTTTTGTTTGGACATTATTTTCCTCTTACTCTGGGCAACTCTGGCAAGCAGTGTGAAAGTCTTCCTCTTAAATGGTCACTTTTAAAGACAACCCAGATTTTGGGGGTTTCTAGAAATTTTGACCTACACCAAATGTGGGCCATGCCCTACCTATAGGAGAAGTTTGGTATAATTGGTGTGCATATGTGTATGGTTATAGAGAAAACAATCGAACACAACAAAGAATCCAACATCGTCTTTATAGACCAGGAGAAGGCTTTTGACAGAGTAAACCATGCAAAACTCTGGAAGACACTCGAAAAGTATGGTGTCAGAGGACAAATGTTAGATAATGTCAGAGCTCTATATACCAACAGCAGAAGCTCAGTAAGAACAAAGGAAGGCAATACAGACAGGTTCAAAGTAAGATCTGGAGTAAGTTGGGGATGCGTTCTATCTCCCCTACTGTTTATAATATATATGGACACAATAGCGCAATACGCAAACCAAAGCCCAGAAAACCTAAATGAATTTCCGTTCGCAGACAACAAATGTCTTATTCATCATGAGCTACAAGGCCTCCAAAATCACACTAACGAACCCAACAACACCTGTGAGAAATTCAACATGAAAATAAGCACATCAAAAACAGAAGTTATGAAAGTGAGCTGAAACCATAGTCCCCTGAACATCCATGCCAATAGTAAACTACTGAAACAGGTGAAAGAGTTAAATATCTTGGCAGCAGTTGTTTTTTTTTTAATGGGTCCAGAGACAGAGAAAAAGAAATACGAACTCAAAAGGCCAACGCTGTCACCTACCAGCTCTCATTCAAACATATCCATGGACACAAAAAGACAGCTTATCACCTCAATATTAATACCAACATTACGTTATCAGTGCAAACCTGGACCTTAAGCAAAACCCACGAAAGCAAAATCACCGCTTGGGAAATGAAATGTCTCCACAAAACCCTTAACATCACAAGACGAGACAGGCCGAGAAATGAAGAAGTAAGCAGCTATTGGCACTGAGTCCTGCCTGCGTTACATAGAAAGACAGAGGATACATTAATGGTTTGGCCACCTGTTACGCATGTCACCTGACCAGCCATCCTCGAGAGCCTACACCACCAAGCATTCAGGCTATAAAGGAAGAGGAAGGCCACGCAAATGGTGGATCGAGGGTGTCAAGGAAACCCTAATAAAACAGAACATTACAACTGAAAGAGCTGCGGAGCTGGCCTACCATAGAAAACTGTATCTCCCCTCGACGCTTAACGGCAACAGAGGAAAAACAAGTAAAAGTAAGTCAGTACAGAAAAAACTCTCGTTGTCTTTTAAAGAAGCTGAACAAGGGTCCAAAAACTGTCCCTTTCGATTTTCTCAAAACAGCATTTTTCGGGATAGCCCATTCGTGCTTAAAAGTGACCAAATATGGACGAAATTATTTTGATTGGGGTGTAACAACACCTACATGAAAAGAACCTACATAAAGATACGCGCACCATAACGCAACATACCTTTTGACAGTAACAAACACATAAAAGGAAGGAGGAGAGGTCAGGAAGATGGAAGTTTCATAGGAAAGAACCACACAGGATCACCTGCCAATCACCCAATCCTTTACAGAATCGCAAGCATTTAAAAATTAACGGAAAATGAGACATAATGGGGGATGGAAGGTGGGGGGGGGGGCTGCTCCTAGAGTATCCTTCACATAATAACATGTAAAAGCTTACAAAGGGAAAAAAAGAGAATTCTCTTTGTGTGAAGTTCCGAAGAAATAGGCAATTACAACGGCGTCACTCAATATTCCTGGTACAGTTAGGTGCTGGAATGTCTTTAGTTTTTCTTGTTTTTATTTTTGTAATTGTATCACAACGCGGTGTAATCAAATTTGTGGATGAAATTATTGGATTCATCTTGAAACCTGTCCATTTGTCGTGTTGTTTGTGATTTAAACCAAAGAAAATCACATAAATTTAAAAGAAGTCGAGAATTGGTATCTTGATGTCAAAGATAAAATAGCGAGAAAAAGGCACTACAGTTTGACGACTTCCTGATCTGTATAGTATGTCCTCGGAAACTGCAAATTCATCCATGTCCTATGCCTTCAATCAATATTTCTCCTGTAAAATCGACACAGATAAGTGTTTTTTTAATAGACACGAAAAGGTGTTGAGCCCAAAACAAAAGCAAAACGAAAACCAATTAAAAACAAAACTCAATATAAATCGCAACTGAGCAAAGAAAAATGACGGTATCTTCGATTTCATCACAATGACGAGAGCCTGCTTTCACGGCAATGCCGTTTTCCCCTTATTTTTTAATGCGAGTCTCCTTTAGTTTTTTGGTCTTTCCCTTTTTCCTCTTCTCTTCTGTTTCTCTGGTTCTGGGGTTTCCTTTATTCTTTTGTCTTTCATTAAAAAATAATATTATTAGGCTATCATTTTTTCCGTATTCTTTTCTTTTCTTTGTGAAAATTATGTTGACGTGCGAAATACCTCTTTTATTTGATCTTTTCTTGTTGGGAATAAGGGTCAAATGACACAAGGTTCAAATCCAAGAGGGGCTGAAGAAAAGGAATTCTCCAAAAAGACAAACGGAGCAATGCTGGAATGAGAGAGAGAGAGAGAGAGAGAGAGAGAGAGAGAGAGAGAGAGAGAGAGAG
>NW_004798559.1:114827-116079 GCF_000002075.1 Aplysia californica | reverse complement strand
AGAGAGAGAGAGAGAGAGAAAGAGAGAGAAGGGGCTAGAAAACGAGATGGGAATATTACCTCAATAATATCTGACAAAGGGGAAGTAACAATGAGAAATCATAATTCCATCACGAGTTATGTACCTTCTTTAGATCATTTTGTCTGGCTGCTTTCCCTTGGCATCTCCAGCTCTTCACCATTACACGTACTGCATTCAGGATAACACACACACACACACACACACACACACACACACACACACACACACACACACACACACACACATATACACTCATATATATTCACACATTCACCTCACACACAAACACATACATACACACACACCGTCATTGACAAAAAGAGAGACACTCACACACAAACACACTGACCACCCAGAGCACAGACACACACACACACACACACACACACACAACACACACACACACACACACACACACACACACACACACTTAAACAAATAGGACCGCACAATCTAAGTTTCCCCAATCTCTGTTCACACGCCTTTCGCCGTCTCACATTAACGAAGACACTGTGCTAAATATAGACCTGCAATTGCGAAGACGTGCCCAATAGGAAGTTTCGTACAATTTCCCCATGTCGGGTTTCTCCAATCAGAAACGTGCTGAAGCTTTGGATCATAGTCATTACGGCCTGCATCTGTCTTCCTCTTCAGAAAAAAAATGATATAAAATCAAACAAACGAATAAAAAAAAAACAACCGTTGCCAAAGAATTTAGGGGTGTGGGGCGGTGCCACTGACGGAAGTGTATTTAAGCCATTCCAAAAGGGGGGAAGGGACACTAACTTGTTCTTATGCACAGTAGAATTGTAGATGCGCTGATTCAACAATGCCATGCTCATAACTGTGGCTGAACTACAACAATAAAATGCTGCTTTTTATTTCCTAATCCTTATTATCATCATTACCTCTACTTCTTTTGTATGTTTGTCCCACTCTTGTGACCCGCTATTTCCGAGGTGACTGGATAGTTGATAGTCGAAGAGAGGTGAGTAGAGTAAGTCTGATTCCCTAGGCCCTGTAAAGACTTCTCTATTGACATCCACCCCTTGGTGCTCATGTGCCCGTATGCAGTTGAGAGCGCCGTAAAACCTCTACTAAAACAACAAAAACAAATAAATACACCTGGCATCAAGTAAACCTGACGCTCAATTTATATTGATGGGGGAAGGAAGCAGCTGAATTATTGATCATGTAATAATATAAATAATAAAATGTAATAATAATAATG
>NW_004798559.1:110534-112042 GCF_000002075.1 Aplysia californica | reverse complement strand
GGAGGAGGTTGAGGAGGGATAGAAGTTTGAAAACCCCAACTGATATTGGAATAATAGACTGGATAGGAGAGTTAGGGTGGGGGAAGGGGGTAGGGAAGAAAACAAGGAGGGGGCGGGGCTAATGCAATTCGATGGAAAAGGAAATTCGAGAAATACATTTTTAAAGTAAAAAGGTCAAAGTCAGGGTGACATTTTGCGACTTTTCTCGCCAAAGCCAGGCTGTCGAGACACTAGTTCCGCGTAACTATATGGACAAAAATCGATTTACTTGCACAGGTTGGGAATGGAGAACTAGGCTCTATTAGATCTATGTGTGAGGCCCTTAGTTTTAGTACAATTTCACAGCACTTTCAACACAATAAGGTCAGTTAAGTTATAGTAGTAAGAGTTTTCGGCAATTACAAGACTTTAGAGGATAAAGTAAGTTAAGTTTATTAAGAGTTTTATAGTTTCGTTTTGTTAGAGTTTTACGGCACTTGCAATACACTTTGGTACAGACACAAAAAGAAGGACCTGAGAAAAGGAGGGTAGATGTTTGATAGGATAGGAGGGGGAAACCACACCAAAGCACCCGCCAACCACCCACACAATAAGGTCGTGAAAGTGTCGATGATTAGAAGTGTCACAAGAGAATAACGAACACAAAAAAGGCGGAGGAGAGACCATAAGGACGATATATAGATGTTTGATATGAAAGAAGGAGCAGACCACATCTGAACACCAGCCAACCACCCACTGTTAGGCCCTGTGGGGAAATGAAGCCTCCGTAAAATAAATGAATAAATGAATTAAATAAATAAATAAATAAATGAATAAATGAATTAAATAAATAAATAAATAAATGAATGAATGATTGCATGAAAATAAATAAATAAAAGTAAACCAATTATGGTAGTCGAAGCTGTCAAAAACAATAATCACTCATTGTTAAGGCGAAAATTTATTGTCTTAAAAAGGACGTCCTCTTTTTTTTTAATGGGAAAAGGTGTAGGGTTAACACCCATATCAACAATTTGCATGTCACAGACACTCAAACTTTGGAAGTCACCAAACTTTGACGGCCATTTTCTCGCTAATTCTATCTCTGACCTCAGGCAACCCTCACTTTCTTCACCAGCAAACATCTAGACTTCTATTCCAGATAGATGAGTTCGGTTTTGTTTGTTTTTCATCAAAGGTAAAAAAAATGATTAGGTTTTAAAAATATCAGTAACTCCATAATAATATGTCCAAAACTTGACGAGTGCCTGATACCACCGTGTCGTAATACATATTATTAATCATATTATTATTACCTTTGATTTAGAGCATCAGCATGCCAAGTTAGAGTTGTTTAATTTTCCTTATTTAAGTTCTAGTTTTAGCCAGAGTTTTTCCACACCGGCAACACATTTAAGCCTTATAAGTGCTGAAGATTAGAGGCGTTACAAGAGAATAATAAACCGAAAAAAAATGATCAAAAGGCGAGATAAGGATGATAGATGTTCGATAGGAAAGAAGGAGCAACC
>NW_004798559.1:104848-107635 GCF_000002075.1 Aplysia californica | reverse complement strand
GAGAGAGACAGAGAGAGAGAGAGACAGACAGACAGACAGACAGACAGACAGACAGACAGACAGACAGACAGACAAACAGATAGGCAGAGAGTCATATTGGAGAGAAATAGGAAGTGTGATGACCGGGAAAGTAAGAGACAGAAGAGGGTTAAAAAGTACGAAATCTGTAGACAAACCATCCACAAAAAACAAAACAAACAAACACACTCACTCATTATAAAAAAGACATTCATACAGGCACGTGGATTGGAAAAGCAGGAATATAATATGTTTTTTAATTAAAGGGGGA
This sequence comes from Aplysia californica, assembly GCF_000002075.1. Lineage (NCBI taxonomy): Eukaryota > Metazoa > Mollusca > Gastropoda > Aplysiida > Aplysiidae > Aplysia > Aplysia californica. The sequence goes on along the minus strand of NW_004798559.1, from coordinate 107,346 downwards.
TGGGGTGGCTGGGAAGGTATCGAACGCATAACCTTTCTTCTTTGACCATTATAATGATGCCATAATACGGGTATTTGATGTAACGGTGCTTATGTTTCTACCTTGCCCTTTAGCAAACAACTCGATGTACCTTGAAAGATCAAGCCCAAGTTCCCGTTATATATTATGACAAAGGTACGCACAGCGCACGGCGTAATCACAAACTACGTGATGGTATGACGTCACCCCTGACCTATTGCGCCCGGAAGTGACACCCAAATACGTGGAAAATGACGAAGAAAGTGGTAAAATACGTTTATCTTCTAAAGCCTTGCACGGCCTTCTTTGATATATATATATACGAAACGAGACAGTTATTGCAACACCTACAGGAGTCAGTGTGCTGATACCTGGATAAAAAGATAAACGCTCGGGGTTGTTTTTTTTTCGTAGGTGTCTTTAAGTTTCTTTGGTATTTGTTGTTGTTTTTTAAATTTTGTAACGGCCTTACCGCTATACCGCAGACGCATGCCAGTATTGCACCATTTATTCCATTTCTTCTCCTGTATTAGTGAGAGCTGTTTGCAACACAATAAGGTCATATAAGTGCCGAAGAAGAGAGGTGTTACAAAAGCGTAACAAACTCAAAACTAGAAGGAGGCGAGATAAAGACAATAGACTTTTTTTTATAATGAAGAAGAGGCAAATCATACCAGAGCATCCATCAACCTCCCTCACTTTCTCTCCAAGACTTTGGATATTTTATTTCTAACTACTATCTAGAAACGTCGTTGACTACTGTCGTTTGTTGTTCAGTGGTTAGGTGTTTCTGTGTCCCACCCAGAAGAGCCGTGTTTGATTCTCATGTAGGGAGAATCTTTATCGAGAGTCTCGGCCCTGCTGCTGTCGCAATGTTTCTCTTCTCAGTCAGAGTGTTAACCGACAGACAGGATCGAAGTCCGCTTTCTAAATGATCTAAATTGTGTCGATGGTGACGTAAAATCACCAGCATTAAAACAAAATAAAAGAAAAACAAAACATATGACACTATATATAGTTGGCACACCAGCCCGTTCCTGATCAGACGCAGTCACGAAAGAAAAAAAAACCAAGCAACGTCACAAAACTACAAAAGTTCAACAACTCTGCTTTTGTAATATCATTTCGAACAGGTGTCATCTGCCCCATTGCCCCAGAACGATACCTACCGAGCTAATGGATTCGAACCGCGATCATCTGGCCCATAGCCCAGAACGATACCTACTAACTAATCGATTCGAAGAGGTGTCATCTGCCCCATAGCCCAGAACGATACCTACTGAGCTAATCGATTTGAACAGGTGTCATCAGCCCCATAGCCCAGAACGTTACCTACTGAGCTAATCGATTTGAACAGGTGTCATCAGCCCCATAGCCCAGAACGATACCTACTAACTAATCGATTCGAACAGGTGTCATCTGCCCCATAGCCCAGAACGATACCTACTAACTAATCGATTCGAACAGGTGTCATCTGCCCCATAGCCCAGAACGATACCTACTGAGGCAATTTTGAGGTCGCGGCATACAAACCCACAGGGCGATGACACGAACAAAGTGAAGCAGAACTTGAAAGCGTCTGATAAGAAGCTTAGAAACATGTTGCTGGGCTGATCCTTTCCAACAAAATAAAGCAAAGCAAAGCAAAACAAAACAAAACAAAACAAAATAAAGCAGTGGCAACAACAGCAACAAAAATGAGGAAACAAAAATAAAGGGAACAAAATTATTAATATCTTAACGTTCCATGTTTTCATTACTAAAAGGTGCTCTGTAATAGCTCTGAACTCTTGAGACTTCGCTTAAAACCCTAAAGTTGTGGGCCGGTGCTTGTTATTAACCTTTTCACAGACAGCACTCGTTTTTACCACCTCCAAGAGGCTAACTATGATTTATTTCCTATTGCCGAACTGAATGAGTCGCGACACGGTGGAATCACGTGCTCGTAAATTTTTAGACTTATGAAGTAATTGATATCGTCTTGTAGATTTATCATATATTTTCTTTCATTTGACGAAAAAAGTATCCTCTTGTCTGGAACAAAAGTCGAAATGTTTGCGATTGAAGGAGGTGGGGGTTGCCTGGGGTCAGAGGTAAACTAAGCGAAGAAATGGCCGCCAACGTTTGGTTACTTCCAAAGCTTCAGTATCTATGAATTAATTTTTTTTGGTGCAGTTTGTCCAGAGGTTAGGATCTCGGACTCGCAACCTTGAAGTCGTGGGTTCGAATACCATTTAGAGCCCGATGATGTGTGTTTGGGAAAAGCATTTTTCACAAATTCCCCTCATTTCACTGTATACCTCCGGGGAAGCCGGGAACTTTTCTGAGTGTTCTAAGATCTGCTGGGGTAAAACAGTGCATAGAGCATGCTGTTGACCGTGGATATGTGCTCCATAAACGCAAAAGTATTATTATGAAAATTGGAAATTGTATTGAAGACGGCCATTCGACAACGCTTGAAGATGCACTGTTGCTTTTTT
>NW_004798559.1:102328-104748 GCF_000002075.1 Aplysia californica | reverse complement strand
TAGTAACTGCGTCATCCAAAGAGTTTTTAGGGTTCTGTTTTCTTTGCCAGAACTTGAAAATACTGGCAGCACTATGCATATTATGCAAGGTGCAAATTTATCTTTCTAATTAATTGTGTATGATGGTTCAAAATGTGCAACAACACTGGCGGGACCTGCTGGTGATCGGACATGACATACGTTGTCATGGAATATACCAAGTACCTATTGACGGATCGGTTCTCTAAAATAAACCAATCGCCAGACTCGCAGCCTTGAAAACAAACACGTTTGTTTTTTGAAGGCCGCGAGTCGGGTGATCGGTTTGCGCCACGATGGACGCTTTTCGCCCTCAATCTAGCCCCGCCTTCCAAACCGAAACGAACCAAGCGGTGCTAACGGGCGCTGGGTATAATAAATGACACGACGCACTGGAAACAGGCGCTCGTCTTTTATGGAGTTATTGGTAAAGTCTTAAGGCCTGTTCATTTGCCTTGCTATTGATGAAAAATAAACCCAGTTTTCTTTAATAAAAGTCAAAATATTTGCTATTGAAGGAAGGGGAAGTCGCTTGGTGCCAGTAGTAAAATTAACGAGAAAATGACCGCCAAAGTTTGATGACTTGCAAAGCTAATGTGTCTTCCAAAATAACAGTTGTTTATGGCTTTCATTAAGGGCTACACCCCCAAAGTCAACCATCGGCTCCAAATTATGGAATTTGAGTTGTAGGCATTTTTAGCTTCCTCAGCCTCTCCTACAACTATTTCATCGCATAAGAACCCCCCAAAAACCGTATTTTTTCCCATACTGGGCATGTTTGTCACCGCCTTTTCCTCATAAAATCAATATTTTATTTTTCTTTATCGGCCGTTTTCTCAAAACGCAACTTTTCTCTATTCTTTTTTTAATAACTCCACCATTTTTCATCCAATGTTCATGAAATTTTCACAGAATGAAGAGACGATGTAGTACTAAATATTTTTCTGTTGAATTTTTGATATATGGAATAAATTTTTGTTGGTGGTGTCTGGAGTGTGGATTTTCACGGATTTTTTGCAAACTTGAATGCTACGTCAGGAAATTAATCATTAAATATTTTCTAATTCGTTTAGGAAAAAAACAACGCTGTATCCATGGAAACGAAACTTTTTTCTCAAATTTGATTGCGAATTTTAAGACTCCTTACTATGCTTGTTATATGCGTGAAATTTGGTAAAATTCAGTCTAGTAATACGCGAGATAGCCTTCAGGTGTATCCCCCTCCCCCTTTATAATATTTTTCAGTAAAGTACGAGCAGAAATAGGGTTTTAAGTGAACAAAAGCAAATAAATCCCAAAAAACAAACCAATTAAATAATAAAAATAAACAAAAATTGCAAGATGGGTGGGAAAAAAACGTGCTGATGTCTTTGATTTGATTATTTCGAGGAACTGATTTCACCACAACGCCCCATCACTTCATCCTCAATGGGTTAACTTAAACATAGTATTACTTTTGAATCATTTCCATTTCCCCTCTTTCATTTCCCTGATAGTCTTCAATCACTCGAAAAGAGCTAGATTCCCGTTCAATTAAAGGGCTGCAGGACAAAGTGTACTATATTATCCATTTATCATACATTTTAGAAAATAAAATGGGGAGGAAAAAAAAACAACCACACAAAAAACACTCTTTTCTTTGAAAATGAAAGTAGGATTGAAACACAGTGTTATCATATCAAATACCAAGGGTGGGTGGTTGACGGGTGCTCTGGTGTGGTTTGCTCCTTCTTTCCTCTATAGAAAACTATCGTCCTTATCTCCCCATCTTCTTTTTTATTTTTGTAACTCTCTTGTAACACCTTTAATTTTTTGGCGCTCATATGACCTTAATGCAGTTGCGAGAGTCGTAAAATGTTTACTAAAACTAAAAATACCAAGGAATCTTTTGTTTCTAAGAATGACAAAAAAATATAAGGTTCTCTCGACAACTCTAAAATAAGCGTTAGGTAGTGCACGAAGTTTTCTTGAATTTCTCAGATTTTGCATATAGTGAGTTTTGCAGTGGATCTTTTCAACTGCAAATTCCAAAAGTTTTGATACCCCCCCCCCCGGACTCGATTTTTTAGCCATTCAGAGGAATCGTTGCATATTTCTATCTGTGTTTTCTTTCTTACAAGTTTTCTGTAACTGATTTTATATATTATGTATTGTGAATTTCTTTGTCTTTACATAAAATATCTTTGATTCATGTGGTTTTGCTTACTTCCTTGCTTCTCATTTTCGGTTTTTTGTTTCTTTTTGAAAAAATATGAAAAAAAAATCTACTGTCTTGCTTAGCACTATGTGTCTCTTTCTCTACGGTTCTGTTTGTCTGTCACTTTATCGGTCTCAATGTCTGTCTCTCATGTTCTCTCTCTCTCTCTCTCTCTCTCTCTCTCTCTCTCTCTCTCTCTCTCTCT
>NW_004798559.1:94277-98239 GCF_000002075.1 Aplysia californica | reverse complement strand
GTTTTATCTCTTTCTCTCTCTCTGTCTCTCTCTCTCTTAAGCTTTCTCTCACTCCCCACCCCCTCTCCCTCTCTATCCCTCTCTCTGTCACTGTCTCTCTTACTCTCTCCGCCTCTCTCTCTCTCTCTCTCTCTCTCTCTCTCTCTCTCTCTATCACTCTCTTAGCCCCGAACCTTTGCATCCGCAACTTACGATTATGAGTCTGGTAGCCTAAAAGATGATGCCCATCAAAAGTTCTGAACCGGTTCAGGTGGACCCAAACAGATCAGAATCGAACAGAATCGAAGCGAGCCTCCAATGACCACCGCCTTTAATTAATTAGTCGCCGTTCAACGCTAAAGTCGAGTCCTCGAGTTCTAAACAGAATTTTACATGAGATACGTATATACTGGCTTGTGAGACTCTGAACAGTGCTGTATATGTTTGCTTGTTGTTTGTTAGTTAGTTTGTTTGACTGGTTAGTTTGTTTGGTTGATTGGTTGGTTTTAGCAAACGTTCAACGGCACTTGCAAGACGATTATTCGGTGACATGAGTGCTGTCAATTAGAGGTGTTACAATGTAATAACAATCACACAAAGGAAAAATAAGGACGACAGCAGGTGTTTGACAAGAAAGAAGGAGCAAATCAAACTCGAGTACCCGTCAACCACCCACTATTTTTTGTGTTCGTTTGTTTGGGCAAGGAGAAGCACTTCGACACAAAAAATAGTCATTTAGTGCTTCAGACAAATAAGACAGACATACAGAAAAACAAAGGGAGTGTAAAGTACTTGAGTCTACCAGTGGCGCCTTCGAACCAATCACTGTGTCTCTATGCAATGCTGCAAAACAGCAGAACAGCAGAACAGCAGAACAGCAGATCTGAAGTAAAAAAGCTCCAGGAATTTAAAAAAGTGCGTGACTGCTCATTCTCGGGCTAAATAGGTAAATTAAAAAATGAACAATTAAATAAATAAATACAAAATTATGATTTAATTTCAGGCATTACCGGTTATTTGTTTTATATTTATTCGATTTTTCGATTTGTTCTTCTTCTGTTTGTATTTTTTTTCTTCAAAATTTTGTTTCGTTTTTGCTGAGAAAAGAATGTAAATAAGTTAATGAGCATTAATCATTCTGCAGCAACACTTGTTTACACCAAAGCAGAACAAAAAAGACTTTTTTTAAAAATGAAAAGGAAGTCAGGGATTACCACGGGAACACCAGGAATCAGCGCCAGTCACGGTTGACTGACTCGGTCTGATCATGACTCACAGTTTTTGCCGAACATTCGTTCTCTCAGAGTTACAACGTTCTCTCAGAGTTACAACGTTCTCTCTGGTCAGTATTTAGTTTTGAGAAATTTGGAGTTGAGAAAATATTGTTTGTTTGTTGATTGAGGTTTTACGGCGCTCGCAACTGTATAAGGTCATATGAGCGCCAGAAGATACGAGCTGTTACAAGAGAGTAACAAACATAAAAAAGAAGAAGGGGAGATAAGGACGATAGGTGTTTGATAGGAAAGAAGAAGCAAACCACACCAGAGCAACCGCCAACCACCCACAGAAAATATTGAGTTCCACAAAATATTAAGTGAAGATTTTTCAACAGCTTTTCTTCGAATATTTTGAGAACCACTCCGAATAGTCTTTCCGGTATCGACAGAGCAGACCGAATAATAATATGTAATTTGGTTTCTGACCGCATGGTCCTATTAACTCAAAACGGCCAACATTTCGAGTGTAGCGAATAATTACTAGCCTGAGACTAGGATGGATCCTTTTTTCAGCACCACTGAGAGGAACTGTTCCTGAGTTAGGGGGGAGGAAAGTCATTCAAGTGCTTTAGAAGTATAAAGTTTTACCCAAGTATTTCCAAGTCCAACAAAATCAAAACTAAATAAAGGTGGAGGACCGGGGAACACAGATTCAATTTTTAAAAGTCAAACAGGGAAATTGTTCGTTCGAGGAACAGCGATATATTAAGAAAAAAACAAACAACACAAAATGAGGAACTACTCATTCGGGCAACAGCAACTGTGTTTAAAAAAAAATATAGGAACAAAATTCATCCACAAAGCGACTGTGCTTTGCCAGTTAAAGCCAGCTCTGACAAGATAATCTGGACAAACAATAAGCTGGCTGGGTGCAAGAACCCTACAAGTGCCAATTTGCAAATTGGCACTTGTAGGGTTCTTGCACCCAGCCAGCGTAATTCAGTGTCGCAACTCATTGCTGAACTGAAAAAAAGTCAAATTCTGAGTTCAAACTCGCCGAACATAGATGCTCGCACGATCATTTACGTTCTTTTGTTTTATTTTGTTTTAGTGTTTTACGGCTCTTTCAGTACGATCGGGTCATATTAGTGCTGAAGATTAGATAGGTTACTAGAGACATGACAAGAAAAGACCAAACACAAGAAGGAGAAGAGATCAGGACTATAGATGTTTGATAGGCAAGAAAGAGCAAACCACATGAGAACTCCGGCCAGCCATCTACGACGGGGTAATGCCTAAGGGCACCCTTTGAAGTGCTTTAAGACAGGCAGTAAAAAAAGCGCTGAATGTTACTGCTGTCATTCACACACACACACACACACACACACACACACACACACACACGCACACATGCACACACACACACACGCACACATGCACACACACACACATTTACAATACGGGAGACAGAAAAAGAGAAGCGCAAATTCAAAGCTCATAGAGTGAGAGAAAGAAAGAAAGAAAGAAAGAAAAAGAAAAAAAGAAAGAAAGAAAGAAAGAAAGAAAGAAAAAAAAAGAAAGAAAGAAAGAAAGAAAGAAAAAGAAAGAAAGAAAAAGAAAGAAAGAAAGAAGAAAAGAAAGAAAGAAAGAAAGAAAGTCGAGGGAGGGGAGAGCGAGAGAAAAAATTGAAAAAGAAAGGGAGAGAGAAGGAGAGAGAGAGAGAGAGAGAGAGAGAGAGAGAGAGAATGGATAGAGAGAGGGGACAAAAAGGAGATAAAGAGAGGAAACAAATAAACAAACAAACAAACACACAAAAAACGAAGACTGTTGAGTTGAGGGAAGGAAGAGAAAGACCGTTGAGTTGAGAGAAAAAAAGAGGAAGACAATTGAGTTGAAAGAAAGAAGAGGAAGACAGTTGAGTTGAAAGAAGGAAGGGTGGATAAACAAACAACGTGTATCGGGAGAAAACAATTCATCAAACTCTGTGTTTATTTGGGAAATACGCCCAAATGCATGAAAGGCTAGTCTGCGAGGTGGAATGATAGGCAGTTAGACAGCCGTAAATAAACACACGGCAGACAAGAAAACACAACAAATAGGATATTATAGGATCAGACTGTGTGCTCCTTTACCTGGATATTTTATAGCAGGGTAAAAAGTGGAGGCGTTCTTTACAAAGCCAATGTTTTCCATCACCTAACCAGACAGTGTCTAATCTATCTTGATGGGGCTGTAAAACATTCGCAATTGCACTGACGCTGGCCCTCAATCAAAACCTCGTTAAGGCAAGTAAGACAAGACAAGATAAAACAAGACAAGACAAGACAAGACAAGACAAGACAAGACAAGACAAGAAAAGGCAAGAAAGACGAGACAAAACAAAACGAGACAAGGCAAGACAGGGTCAAGACAAGACAAGACAAGACAAGACAAAAAAGACAAGACAAGACAAAATAAGACAAGACAAGTGAAGAAAGATAAGAAAAGACAAGACAAAATAGACAAGACTAGACAAGACTAGACAAGACAAGACATGAAAAGACAAGATAAGGCAAGACAAAATAGACAAGACTAGAGAAGATACGACAAGACATGACGTTACTAATGTTTTCTTTGTTGCTGTTGCTGTTGCTGTTGCTGTTGCTGTTGCTGTTGCTGTTGTTGTTGTTGTTGTTGCTGTTGTTGTTGTTGTTGTTGTTGTTGTTGCTGTTGTTGTTGTTGCTGTTCTTCTTTTTCTTCTTCTTCTTCTTCTTCTTCTTCTTCTTC
>NW_004798559.1:92943-94004 GCF_000002075.1 Aplysia californica | reverse complement strand
CCTCCTCCTCCTCCTCCTTCTTCTTCTTCTTCTTCTTCTTTTTCTTCTTCATCTTCTTCTTCTTACTGTTTTCTATGGTTCTTGTCTCTACTGCATTTGTTGCTGCTGCTGATGTTGTTGTAGCTTGTAATAATTGTCATTTTTGCTCTTGCTATCTTGGTTGTCTACGTCGTTGTTTTCTTCTGTTTTGCTTTCGTATTTAACATAGCTTATGTTGCTTCCCCGGCATTATTAACTTGTCCACAAATCCCAAAATAAAATGAGACGGCGTTTTCTCCTGACAGGAAAAACATAGTTTGTGTTTGTAGAGGCAAATCATTTATATATTAAGTAAAAAAGAAGGTTTCTAAAAATGATGATAATTATTTTCAAAAGAAATGAAAACATAAAACAACAACAACAACAACAACAACAACAAAAACCACCTACAAAAGAACTGAACAAAAACCATTAATGTTAAAAATTGCCTTCTCCAGTGCGCGGCCAGGTCAGAGAAATTAACAGCACCTTAAATAAAAACGATGGAACTGTTAGATTTATTATCTCTCAACCCCCCCCCCCCCCAAAAAAAAAAAAAAAAAAAAAAAAAAAAGAATAAGAAAAAAAACATACCCCAAAACAAGCCCACATAAAATAAATCAAACCCACAGCGCCTCGGGCCCCGCCCTTTAACGCCAAATCGAACCATCTGAATGACGATTCCCGAAAAGGGGAGTTAAATCATTGACCTATAAATGGCCTCCCCTGTCTGCTGAAACGCCCAAACCAGTATTTGCCTATCGGCCTTATCAATTCAAGCTGGAAAAATTTCCCCTGGTACAGGGAAACGTTACTGTATGTGGTGTTTGCCCACCAAAACTTCATAAAGATTGACAGGTCTGGGTTTCGATTAGACGAAAGACGCTAAAAGCTGTGAGATCCAACTTGTGTGAGGGGGAGGTTTTTTGAGACGGCTAGGGGCAATAACCCATGGGTGAACCAGGGCATTTGTGAGTGTTTAGAGAAGAGGGGAGGGGTGTGTGTATGTTGGGGGTGGGGGGTTGTGTGTGTGTGTGTGTGTG
>NW_004798559.1:90238-92474 GCF_000002075.1 Aplysia californica | reverse complement strand
TCTCTCTCTCTCTCTCTCTCTCTCTCTGTTTCTCTCTCTGTGTCTCCCCGTCTAGTATAGAACCATACTCATGACAACTTCCAACAAACGTCTGTTTGACATGACAGAAAGAACTCGAGACTTCTCTAGATATGACGTTTGTGCGTATACTCTTTATAGTACTTCCACGTTTTCGCTAGCAAATCATCAATGTTCCAACTCAAACCTAAATATGACATCTGCTAAAGATAGCTTATTGAAATTGGACTTAGTTATATTTCATTGTAGTTTATTTCAATACTTTGATTTAATTTTACTCACTTCTCTCTATATTACTTCATGTCTTGTTATGTAATGATATTATTTTCTAAAATGAATTTTATTTCATTTATTTTTTTTAAGTTCATGTATATGTTTAAGAATTTTTGTAAAACGCCAAAGGGTTGGGGAGGGGGGGGGGGGGTAAAGATGTTAAAGTACAACTATTGACAAAAGCATGCAGCCTCCATTATCTTCCCTTCACAGCCATATTCCCATCTCTTTTGCGTATTATAATATGAATGCTGAAACATTTGAAATACCATCGTTCAAAACGTGTCTGAACATAGCCCGTGAGCGGTCAAAAAATTGTTTTCTTCTTTTTAAAAATACTAACAACATCTCTCGCATCCCCCACCCAACACCCCCAACCGACTTTAAAAAGATATAAAAAATTACGTGAAAAGGGGGAAAAAAGAAGGGGCAAAAATGAAGAAATTAAATTCCAAACAGACAAAGCAAGATCACATTTTCCTAATGTGAATGGCAGCGAAGCCCTAACCTTTGGAATGACAGACACTGAGGACCTGGGGCGGTGTCGTAACGCACGCGCGTGTTTTCGTGGTTACAGTTAGGCTGCACAGAGAGCGATATAAACTGTGTATGTGGTTACAGTTAGGCTGCACAGAGTGAGGGACATAACCTGTGTATGTGGTTACAGTTAGGCTGCACAGAGAGCGATATAAACTGTGTATGTGGTTACAGCTAGGCTGCACAGAGAGCGATATAAACTGTGTATGTGGTTACAGCTAGGCTGCACAGAGAGCGATATAAACTGTGTATGTGGTTACAGTTAGGCTGCACAGAGAGAGGGACATAAACTGTGTATGTGGTTACAGTTAGACACGGTATAAGCGGGGAGAGGGGTAATGGGGGTTGGGGCGAAACTGTGTTGGGTGAGAAAAGGGGGGGGGGTGGTATGGGAGGCATTGGGGTGGAGGAAATTGGGAAAATTGGGGGAAGGGGAAGGTTCGACACCGCGTACGCGCTCACATAGACATATCCATACTAACATATTGAGTGTGAACACAAAAGAGAACATAAATTGTTACAGGTCAAGCATGCACTCACGCAGGCACACTCATGGACACGACCAAAGACTATAGATGTTTGGCTGGAAAGACGGAGCAAACCACACCTAGACAATGTATACATACGCAGGAATATATTTGTGAGGCAGCGCGGTGGAATCAGGCTCTCGTCAATTTTGGGGCATGTAGAGTTATTGGTATCATCTTAAAGCTTGTTCACTTGTCTTTATTTGGATGAAAAAATGTCCATTTATCTTGAATACAAGTCGAGATATTTGCGAATGAAGGAGGTAGTGGTCATCATTTTTTTGAGGTAAAATTATGAGAAAATGTCCGCCAAAGTTTAGTTGTTTCCTTATATTAAGAGTCCGTGGTAACTGAAAATTTACATTTTTTTGTGCCTTTAATCAACGTTTAAAAAAAAAAATCCACACGGAACTGAGTTCTTTAATGGGCATGAAAGGTGTTGAGCCCAAAAATATAAAATTGATAAAAATGCACAAATCTGTGGAAAAATGCAAGTTTCTTCACTTTGATTATTTTGACGAGAGCCTGATTCCTCCACGCTGCCTCATATATACCCACACAGACCATCTCTAAGATAAGACCAAAATATGTTTGATTACGTACATGGGAACATAATAATGCAGTAACACTTAACGATATTAACACAAGAATGGACACACACACACACACGTACATACATATTATATATGCACACACATACATACACACAAACACACACTCACCTAGACACACCTACACACTCACACACACGCGCACACACACGTAAACGCTCGTAAGTTAATGCACACGCACACACGCGTACACACACTCGTACACGCACGCACAGACACACACATATACATACAGACATACGTACACAGGCCTACCCACACGTACACACA
>NW_004798559.1:85265-86338 GCF_000002075.1 Aplysia californica | reverse complement strand
TCTATCTATCTGTTTGTCTATATATCTCTCTCTGCCTTTCCTTGTCTCTCTCTCTCTCTCCTCTCTCTCTCTCTCTCTCTCTCTCTCTCTCCCTCTCTCTCCCTCCATTCCTCTTTCTCCCTCTCACTCTGCATCCCCCCCTCCCTCTCTTGACACGCTTTAATCATTCAAACTCTTGTCAGATTTTCATGTTCTTTCTTTCTTTCTTTAAAAAAATTTCATATCTCCGTCTATTTCTCTCTGTCTGCAGTGACAGCTGGATTGTGCCGCCTGTTCTCAAATCCCCCCCCCCCTTTACGTTTTCTCCCCGCCAAGACATTCCCAGGACAGGGCTGTGTCTGTTGCCCCGCGCGCCAGATACTTGAACAAGTCCATATTGTTGACTCACCATTACGTTAAGGATCTTTTTCTTTTTAGGCCTATAGAAGAAAAAAAAAGATGTTTATCCGTTGCAGTTCGCTTTAGCTATTATTATTTTTTTATTTTTTTTTTCATTTTAAAGTTTCTGTTATATGACCCTCTGCATCAGCTATTCCGTTTAAAAAATAGTAATTAAAATTTTGCAAAATCTAGTTCTGTTTAAGCATGCTTTCTTTATATACTGTATGCAAATTCTGTTTGTTACTTTTTTCCCCTCTTTTATTAAGTTGGTACCTTAGTGTTTGAGTTTGAGTCTGAGCAGGGGCGAAGGCTGACTTGTTTGACAGGGTAATCAAAGTGAGATGGGACCAGATAGGTCATGGAGATATCACACTCACACAAGTCTCAAGTCACAAGAATCTTACTGGCACTGGAGGCAGCAACTCTGAGTTGTGAATGAAAACAAATCCTGAATTCATGTTGTGTGCATATTCAACCGCTAAGATAATCGGGAAAGTATTTCAATAAATATTAATTATTCTAACAAACCTTCAATTTAACTTAAGATTTGAACACGCGAACACTAAGGAAAGAAGCAGAGATGACAGTACTACAATGGCATGTTATACCAGACAGCCGAAACACTTTGCTAGAGCATGCCAATTATTAATTTTTTATTTCACATTTGGCTGTTTTTTGTCTAGCTTTTCGCG
>NW_004798559.1:79739-85165 GCF_000002075.1 Aplysia californica | reverse complement strand
GGGGAGAGAGAGAGAGAGAGAGAGAGAGAGACCAATTCCCTTCTCTCAGAGCATAAGACACAAAGATGGTCATTAAAGTATAGGGGGAAAAAGACAACATCAAACAAAAAAACCCAAACAAACCCAAAAGGCAAGAGACAGACAGACAGACAGACAGAAACAGCAGAGAGGAAAAGAATGTCAGTATGGCCTACCAGTGATGCTCCTCAACCACTCGCTATAATCATGATGTCATAAGTTAAAAAAGTAAAAAAAACCCCAAAAAACCCCCCAAAAAAACAAAAACCAAAAAAAACCCCGACAACCATTAAACAAACAACAAAACAAAATACAAATCAAACAATAAAAAACTACACAAAAAGAAGTAAAATATTTTTATTTTTTGTTAAATCATAAAAATATACTGGATACGAGAACTGAAAGAGAAAGTGGCATGCCATATCTCACGCTGTCAGCTTCTGATGGCGCAAGTATTAGAACTGTTCTATTTTCTCCCAGTTAACGAGCAAGGTTTAGCGGATGCCGACGTGAGATGGTGGGCATCTCTAGACAACTGGTGCGATCTGGTAACCGTTGTACTAAAACATAATCTAATGATAATGATAATGATCTTCATCGTCATCCAAAGGCAAGGAGAGTTTTCTCTATAACCAAACAAATATACACACCAATGAAACCAAACTTCTCCTATAGGTAGGGCAATGCCCACTTTTGGTGTATGTCAAGATTTCTGGAAACCCCTTAAATCTGGGTTAGCCAGCTTGTCCTTAAAAGCGCTCAATTATCATCATAGAGTGGCAAATCGGAAACTGACATCGGCGATCGAAATCCGACACCTATTATAGTCTGCTGAAATACTATGAAAAAAAAATAGTTCTGGTCTTTCGCCATAACCCATTAAGGGATTAATAATAACAGCACCTAGAAATAAATGGCTGCTGCTGTTATAAACGTTAATAAATCAGAGGTTAATTCATTTATAAAGGCATCAGCCACCTATTTCAGTTTTAGATAAGAGTTTTACAGCACGTGCAGAAAGCCTAGATAATGTGTATAAGGACCAAAGAGTACAGGTGGTATAAGAGAGTAGCAAACACAAAAAAGAAGAAGAGATGAGGATGATAGATGTTTGATGCCGCCAGTACTAGAAACAGCAGCCACCCCAAAAACACCCTCTATCCACCCTCTATGTCGTGTTGCTGTTTTAACCTCTAATTACGGGAAGAGGAAGAGGAAATAATAATACAGTGAGACTTGCAGCAAGAGAGAGGGAGAGGGAGAGGGAGAGAGAGAGAGACAGAGAGAGAGAGAGAGAGAGAGAGAGAGAGAGAAAGAGAGAGAGAGAGAGAGAGAGAGAGAGAGAGAGAGAGAGAGAGAGAGAGAGAGAGAGAGGGGTAGAAAACGAGAGGCAAACAGAGAGAGGCAGAGGCAGAGACAAAGACAAAGACAGAGAATATAGAGACAACAGACAGACAAATAAAGGGAAAGAGAATGGAAAGATGGTAAAGGAAGAAAAAAAGAAATAGAGAGAGAAAGAGAAAGAGAGAGAGATAGAGAGAGGGAAATGGAGGGAGAAAGAGAGAGAGAGAGAGAGAGAGAGAGAGAGAGAGAGAGAGAGAGAGACAGAGAGAGAAAGAGAGACAGACAGACAGTGGGATACAGAGAGATAGAGATACAGACAGACACACACAGAGTGGGAGAGAGGGAGGGAGAGAGAGAGAGAGAGAGAGAGAGAGAGAGAGAGAGAGAGAGAGAGAGAGAGAGAGGAGGGGAGAAAGAGACAGAGAAAGAGACAGAGACCAATTCCCTTCTCTCAGAGCATAAGACACAAAGATGGTCATTAAAGTATAGGGGGAAAAAGACAACATCAAACAAAAAAACCCAAACAAACCCAAAAGGCAAGAGACAGACAGACAGACAGACAGAAACAGCAGAGAGGAAAAGAATGTCAGTATGGCCTACCAGTGATGCTCCTCAACCACTCGCTATAATCATGATGTCATAAGTTAAAAAAGTAAAAAAAACCCCAAAAAACCCCCCAAAAAAACAAAAACCAAAAAAAACCCCGACAACCATTAAACAAACAACAAAACAAAATACAAATCAAACAATAAAAAACTACACAAAAAGAAGTAAAATATTTTTATTTTTTGTTAAATCATAAAAATATACTGGATACGAGAACTGAAAGAGAAAGTGGCATGCCATATCTCACGCTGTCAGCTTCTGATGGCGCAAGTATTAGAACTGTTCTATTTTCTCCCAGTTAACGAGCAAGGTTTAGCGGATGCCGACGTGAGATGGTGGGCATCTCTAGACAACTGGTGCGATCTGGTAACCGTTGTACTAAAACATAATCTAATGATAATGATAATGATCTTCATCGTCATCCAATAATAATAATAATGATAATAATAATAATAATAATAATAATGATAATAATAATAATAATAATAATAATAATAATAATAACAATAACAATAATAATAATAATAATAATAATAATAGTAATAATAATAATGATAATAATAATAATGATAATAATAATGATAATAATGGTAATTAGTATTAATTATAACTAGTAATAGTAGAAATAAATAAATGTTAGTAATAATAATAATAAAAATAATAATAATAATAATGATTAAAATAATAGTAATAATAATAATATTATTATTTTTATAATAATAACAATAATAATGTGTTGATAATTTTTAAGATATCTACCCCAGTGCACACTCAGCTCTAGGCGTTTGATATTAAACCAAGTACAAAGGAACAATCTCTGTGAAGGGAAACAAAAAACCCAACACATTGCTCATATTATTATGAATGAAGAATAAATGATAATTGATTAATGATTCCTTTTTGTTTTCAATGTTGCTTTTGTTTTAATGTGGAATTAATTGCATGCTTGTGAAAAATTCAAAGCAGTGAATATTGGGAACTGACGCACTGACACGTTGATATTGGACTTTGGTCGTTCCCTCAGAGGAAAAAGAATTCGTCTCTACTCTCTTCTTCTGTTTTCTCTATTTCTTTCTCTGTCGGCTTGGCTGTTTCTTTCAGTCGATCGCGACCGCTACACTAGTGGATGTGTGTGTGGAACTGATACATTATTATGGCACGCTCTCGTCTGCTTGTTGCTGCTGGCGCTGTTGTTGCTATTATTGCTTATATTGTTGTTGTAGTAGTTGATGTTTTTGTCTTTATTGTTGCTGCTGTTGTCGTTATCAACAATGATACCAATTACGTTAATGGCGATCCTTTCTTGATTCGGACAACAGTGTTACTATCAATGTACGATTTGGTATGACGATGCGAGTCTGCACCATAGACTTGTATATCCTAGATCGTGCGCCCTGAGGTATTAACGAGTACAAGTTAACACATTTTGAGCAAAATAAAGAAACGCGCGCGCGCGTGTGTGTGTGTGTGTGTGTGTGTGTGTGTGTGTGTGTGTGTGTGTGTGTGTATGTGTGTGTGTATGTGTATGTGTGTGTGAGTGTGTGGGTGTGTTTGTGTGTCTGTTTGTGTGTTTTCGTTAGTTTGTTTGTTTTCTCTCATTTTTTTACGGGCTGAGGGGTGTGGAGGTTATGCCGGCCACGGTGTCCGGCGGCTACCCCAGCGCTCAGTCTGGGAGTTCAAATATATGGCAAGTAATAGTTTCTCTACTACACATACTTTTATTATGTATCTGGAAGTTTCATGTCATCGGTAGTATTGTTGTTGTTGTTTTTCTGTTTTAGTTGCTGTTGTTATAATAATAATTGTAATTATATCCATGCTCAAGAGCTTGCTCTATGCGCTTTACCACTATTATTACCCCAGCAGACCCCCCTGAGAACACTTCGAAACATTCTCAGCTTCCGAGGAAGCATCTCGTGCAAGCTGCAGATTTCACGCGCTCAAACACTATCAAACTGACAAGATCTTTTACTGTCTATAGCTGGGTACCCATTCCCACCTGGGTGAAGTGAGGGAAATTCGTGTAAAGTGCCTTTCCCAAAGACACAACGTCGGGCCCTGACGGAATTCGAACCGACGACCTTACGGTTGCGAGTCCAAGAGCCTAACCACTAGGCCACCGACGCCACCCTTTTGTTGTTGTTTTACTTCTTTTCTATCTAATTCTTGTCTCAGTCAATCTCAGTTTTATCGGACGCAAAAAGTAGTAAAACATTTATTTCTAAAAAACCACACATTTTATTTCATAAATTAAAAAAACAAAATCTTCACCGTGTGGACGTCTCAACTAACTTCAAACTGAAATATTATTGCTTGATTTGCTGATTTTGTCAGGGTATTCTCTATGCTGTCTGCTGTAGTACACAAACTATGCAAAAACTCGTCTAGTAATCTAAATGTCGAAGCGATCTTGACTCTACTGGAATCTATTAAAACTGTGTCTGAGTGTTTAAAAGACTGTCTGACATTCGTTCAGTCTTGTCGCTTTCAAATGTCACAAGAAGATGACAATTAATACTGTAAATGATGTGGCAAATGTAACAATACCGATGACAATTAATGTAATACAATAAATGTGACAAATATAGAAATGAAAGTGATAAATATAACATAAATATGACAATTAATGTACCAATAAATGTGACAAATGTAGATAGAAAGAAAATACCAAAAAGACACAGACAGACAGACAAAGCCAACAGACAGAAAGAACAGAAGAAACATAATGTCACATAAGTGCCGAAGATTAGAGGCGTCACAAGAGAGTATCAAAAGGTAAACACACACAAAAAGGCGGAGGAGAGATCAGGACGATAGACGTTTGATAGGAAAGGAGAAGCAAACCACGCCAGTGTACCCGCCAATCACCAACGAAGAAAAAAAATAGAAAAGAAAGACAAAGCATTAGAAAAAAGAAGAAACAACTAAACATATGGGGCCAATAGGAGAAAGAATAGAAATACAGATACAGACAGATAGATAGAGCCAACAGAGAGTTGCAAAAAAAAAAAAATCCGACAGGTAGACAGACAAAGCCAGATGAGTTATAGAAAAGAAGAAAAAGAAACAGACAGATACGAAGTTGAAAGAGTGATTTTAAAGAAAAAAGACCCGACACAGACAGATAGGCACAACGTTTACAGATTTTGTAAAAAAAAATGAAGAGAAAGACAGACAGACAGACAGACAGACAGAAAGCCAATAGTGTGAAAAAAGAAGAAAAAAAAAGATAGAGATAGATAGACAAAGTCATCAGACGAAGAGAAAAAAGGTATAGACAGAGATATACACAGTCAACACGGGGACAGAAAAGTTAAAAAGAAACAAAAACAAGTCAGACAGACAGACAGATACAGGCCGACAGAGAGAACAAAGGAAGAAAAAGCAATAAAGACAGACACAAAGCCAATATAGTGAACGAGAAGAAAAAGTCTAGACCATCACAGAGGCATCATCCC
>NW_004798559.1:75522-79639 GCF_000002075.1 Aplysia californica | reverse complement strand
CTCAAGAAAAAAATAAAAAAATGAACAAACAAAAAACCTTCCCCAGCTACCTACGGCGGCGTCCAGTGTAAAGTTTGACCTAGTCTCACCGCCTTTGTACTCAGGTTGTAAAAGATATCCACATCTCTGTATGGGGTACATACAGCCCCACCGCAGGATCTGCTGTCCCGTGATGTACTTCCGGTGTCAATTACGTCACCAGGACGGAATAAACCCCACGCGGAAGTGACGTCATGATGTCATTACGCTGGCGACAGCTCGGAATATTTTGGCGTGCCGCCAGTGTATGTCGTCTGCGCGAAAAAACGTTGCCTGTTCATTGGATGATCTTTGCGCAGATCTCGTGTTTGAGGTGCGTCTGACATAGGCGTTATGAAGTTCGCACTAAGAGTAAGAGTGCGTGTTGTTCATTGTTTGTATTTCTGTTTATTTCTCTTTGTTATTACAACCCCCCCCCACCCCTCCATCTCCCCCCACTCTCTCTCTCTCTCTCTCTCTCTCTCTCTCTCTCTCTCTCTCTCTCTCGCTCTTTCTCTCTCCCTGTGTCTCTTGATGTCTCATTATCTCTCACAGGCGCGGTTCGTCCATAGAGCACGGTCGTGCAGTGCCGCCCAAATTTTTCTAATATTCTATTTCGTAAAACACCCACAATGATAAAAAAAAGAAGCCAGAAACAAACGCTAGCCAAATATCATATCAAGACAAGGTCTTCACTGGCGCCATAACTGTCATTTCTGTGTCTGTAGCGACGTAAAACATCTACTATGCCACGCCAAAGTCCACGCGCTTCAGCTAAACATAGTAGGATATTCAACGCTGTAACCTGATCTATAAATCGCTCTTGGGGATAACCCAAGCGATGACGACACTCGTAGCGAGTTTGGCGATACATTAATAATATTAATAAGACGGCACATCTCAAATGTGATCCTGCCAAATAGTGCCTAAACATAGCCAACAGTAGTCGGTCTAAAAATAAACTCAATAGACCGTACGCTATTCTTTGCCAATATTATGTGAGCCCTGGAGCAGTCTGCGGAGTGCTCAAGTGAATTATGATTGGTTCATTGTCTGTCTTGCCACTATTTTAAGTGACTCTGTGACCATGAACCTGAAGGAGGAGAACGTGACCGTCCTATGGGTTGTGTCTTTGAATGGTTTTGTAGCGGAGTAGTGAAATTTATTACTTGAGTGTTCAGTTCCAATACAGGATGAACAAGATTTATGTTTAGCTAACGAACAAATTTAGTTTTAGAAATTAAAGTGACAAGTAAAAAGAATGAAAATAAAAGCACGAGGTCCTCCCTCATCAAAACCCAAAGATCCTAAAATCATACACCGTCTCAATTACTATGCCCTTGACTATCTTCAGCATGCGATAGCTTAATTCTGCACGTCCACTTTTTAGCCCAACGAGCCGCCCCTGCTCTCTCACTCTCATTCTCCCTTTCTTAAAAAAGATACACACACACACGTACAGAGATAGATAGATAGATAGATAGAGAGAGAGAGAGAGAGAGAGAGAGAGAGAGAGAGAGAGAGAGAGAGAGACAGGCCGACAGACAGACAGACAGACAGACAGGCAGACAGGCAGACAGACAGACAGACAGACAGACAGACAGACAGACAGAAAAACAAAGACATGGACAGAGGCAGAGACAGTCAGAAAGGGAAATTCACATCGAAAGGCGGGAAGGGCGCTCTAACCTTCTTACTCTCTTTCTCTCTCTCTCTCTTCCTCTCTCTCTCTCTCTCCCTCTCTCTGTGTCTCTCTCCCTTCCTGTCTCTCTCTCTCTCTTTCTATCTCCCTCTCATCTCTCCTCCACCCTACTCTTTCTTCCTTTCCTCTCTCTCTCTCTCTCTCTCTCTCTCACTCTCTCTCTTTCTCTCTCTCTATCTCTCTATCTCTGTCTCTATCTATCTATCTATCTCTCTGTCTGTCTCTTAGAAGATTAGCAGGTTAGCAGGTTAATCTAACAGTAAACCTTTACATTAATAACACCAATTATTTCTATAGCCTTTGTGTAAAAAAAAGGCTGGTCTACTCAACAGTGGGCCATTTTGTGAAGGACAAAATTGTAAAATGACTAAAAGAAACAACCAGACGCAAGAATAAAAGGAAGAACTAACAGTACCATCCCCCCCCCCCCCCCCCCGAAAAAAAAAAATACAAAAATACAAAAATAATAATACAAAAATAAGTAAATAAAAAAATTAATAATTAAATCGCAAAAAACAAGCCCCAAAACAATCTGCTCGCATTCTGTTCAATAGTGCGTAGAATTTTTGACAACAGCTTACAACAAGCAATGTTGCAGCGATGAACTATATAAGGCATCAAATCTCTGTTAAGCTTACGTCAATGTTTAACAAAATCTAACATTGGCGAAAACTAGGCTATGATAAAATCATTAATTTGTGCCAACCGTTAAGGACTGTTATCCTTTCTTTCAAGCATGGTCAAAATTAAATTGTATTTTGGAAGGTACTTTAAGTAAGCCGATAAAAAGAATATTGTCAGACAGACTGACAGACAGAGAGTACATATAGATAGATAGATAGATAGATAGATAGATAGATAGATAGATAGATAGATAGATAGATGGACTGACTCTCCACGGATGGAAATAAGAAGATTCTATTGCTCCGTTTCCACTCTCGCAGCCTAGCAACTAGTGAACATGTTCCTGGTGTCCGCAGTGTCTAACCTAACGACATTGTATCTTAAATTTATACACTAACAGTTCGCTACCTTAGAATTACAAAGTTCTATTTGACATTTTTGGCCGCTTTGAGTTACTAAGACGATGAGTTCAGAAAAAAACAAAAACATCTTCAATCTGCTCCTTTTAAGTTGTAAAATCATTCAGATTCGTTATCAAGATGTTTAAAGAAATGTTATGGAACTCAACATTTTTGACGTTAAATTTCTCCAAACAAGGAACTGAGCAGATAGAACTTTGTAATTCTAAGGTAACGAATTCCAAGCGAATTTAAAACAGGCTTCTATCTAGCATAGATTTTCGGCCCCAGTTTGTATGCTACAGATCCAGCCAACAAGCCCTCGAAATACCTTCTGGTCATTGATTGGTCAGTTCCCGGGCGGAAGGACCATCTGGGCCTGTTGTGGAAAGAGACTGACCTAAGGATTACCGGTGTAGGACGGGTTTATCTCCCCTCGGATTAACCTTTGGCCCACTACACTGTCTGGTCCATCGAGCTCAGGGGAGATCAACACGGAAGGGAAATAGGAAGGAGAGTAATTCGTGTTTCTAGTGATTTCCCCTCACGCTAAGTCGAGACAAAGTTAGAGCAGTAAGGGGCTCTCGTGGTCTACATATTACGGTCTTCGCCTCTCATTCAATAGGTCCTGAGTTCAAAACCTGACAGCGAAGGAAACTTTTCTTCTCTAAAAGTGTCTCTTTTCACCTCCTTTCCTGCTCTCTAATAATGTTCTGTCGTGTGCTTTCGTCTCCATTTTCTGCCCCCTCTCACCTCCTCTTATCTTTGCCCCCTCCTCTGGGCTCCAGACTCTTTCTGCAGGATTTTCACTGATACTACTTCTTGTCTCCTTCTTACTGCAGTCTTTCAGCCACACCCCTGATCTTATGGGAGGTAAGATTTCATACATAGCTTTCTCAGATAAGGGCGAAAAATTGCAAAGATCCTGAGTGCAAGTTGCGCACGTTACATATCCCTTTGTGGTTCATAAATCGATGAGTAAGCTTCGACCACAAACCCGAACAAAGTTGAAAAATCCTACCAAACTGAGAATGTAGAATGAGTCCCGCGCGCTCATAAGATCTTATATGTATTTGTAAGTTCCGTAAAACACGTACCAAAATAACGAAGTAAGTGCACTACTGGAAATGTCTCGTTCAGGTTATCGGTGTCAGTGGAGTAGCGGTTAGGAACCTTGTTGTCACACGGGAGCTCGCCGACGGAGACCCAAACCCGATACCCCGTTAAACGGGATGTTCATGGAGTATCTTCATTTTTCGGCTAGAACGTTTTATTCTTATCAGCCTGGGTTGACCCTGAAATCCTTCCTCCTAAATGATCTAAATAGGTGTAAAAGTATGTAAAAGCATAGTATAAAATATATTCCCCCCCCCCC
>NW_004798559.1:57764-75308 GCF_000002075.1 Aplysia californica | reverse complement strand
CTTTCTTTTCACACACACACACACACACACACACACACACACACACACACACACACACACACACACACACACACACACACACACACACACACATACACACAATAATAATAATGATATAACAAAAGGACTTACTTTCGTTATTTCCAATGTCCAGCCAGGAAATCACACAGACGACACAGGAGTACTTTCCCTTGCCATTCCTTCTGCCATGGAATCCCACAAAAGGGACAGAGCACTCTCGTATTGTTTCTGTTATTTTTTTTTTTCTCTATCAGTTGTTGGTCTTGATTACTCGTCTCGGCAGACAGAGCACAATGCTGGAAGCTGGTGGGGGATTGTTGTTGGGCTTGCTTTTCTTTTACACTCTGGAGGAAAATAGAAGGAAAAAACATGGCGGAAATTAGCACCAGTGGAGGAAGTGGCACATAAATGGATGTCTGTTCTGAAGTGATGGTGATGTTGTATGGCCGTCTGTTGACAATCATAGTGGGGGTGGGGCGGGACTGGGGTGGGGTGGTAGAGAGGGTAGGTGGAGAGAGAGGAAGGGAGGTGGGGTAGGGGTAGAGGGAGAACAAGTAAGAGCAAATGAGGGTAAGAGAGAGAGAGAGAGAGAGAGAGAGTTAAAGGAAAGAAAACTTACTTGTCAAGCAAAAACGCATTACTTTGTAAGGTATCGTCGTTCAGAGAATATTGTTAATGTTAACTGCCCTTAGAGTGAAAACAGAGTCTCATTTCCAAAACAAAAAGTACATAACCTATGTAAACAGCTCATTCAGCAACGACGGTGATCTTTGCACTAAAGAAAAAAACGTAATCTGAAGATTGCTATACTCATGTGTGGCGTTGTCGTGAAATCAAGCGCTTGACAACATAAAGGCATCAAAGGAAATTTTGCTAATTCATTTTGGCATTAACACCATTTTTATCTATTTAGATACATCTTCCTTTGAGGATTTTACTGACAAACGTTGATATATCTCACAAAATAGTGGGCATTTGCAGTTTCCAATTGCACCCAAGCTTTGAAATTCGCAAAACTATGGCAGTTATTTCTTTTCTAATTTTATATATAATACCAAGGGACCCCATTTCCTTCAATCGCGACTTTCTCGACCTTTTATAAAGATAGATCAATATTTTGTTTTAATGGAAAGCAAGACAAATAAACACCCTTTAAATTGACGCAAATACTCCATTCCCTTAAATAATGTATGGGCGACTGATTCCACCGTTTCGTGACGCATGAAACACACATTATGAAGTACTTCACTTCCGCATATTAATCTTTACCTAAGAATTACACAGTTGCATCTGACATGTTTAGCCATTTAGCGTTACTTAGACCACGAGGTCATTAACAAAATTATGTTATATCTTTTCAACAACAAGAACAACAGACACCATTGCTGCAACGCAAGACAGAGTGAAGTGGAGGTCCATGATCGCCCACACCAGTCGGCAAGGCATCGGATGATTATGATATCTTTTCTAGCAAAATCGTAAGAAAAATCATCGGAGTCGTTATCAAGATTTTCAGTGTATTGCATTCGAAGAGCTTTGGCATGTAATGAAAGTTAATTTTTTATATGTCAAATTTCTCAAAAGTATAGTCCGGTTAAAAATTCGTGGCGCAACTTATAGTCAAATAGTTCTCCTTTATCGAACATAAAGTCTCCAGCTTCTGCACAATGACTTGTATCAATTTGTTTTAACATAATAATATCTATATTTTTGTAAACACCTGCTAGCTGTATTCTAGAAAAGTCATAAATAACTACCTATTGAAAATCCCAGTTATTGGTTTCTACATATTTTAAGAGATTTACATCTTAGACAATACTGCTTTCAAATGCAATTCATCATTTTTTCTAATCGCAAAATTGTGCTTCTTGAACACATTGGAAACCTTTAGTATGTTAAAAAAATATTAAAAATTTATAGAAACAAGCTTTGTCACTAAACTCAATAAAGAGTATCATTGGTGAGCTGTGACGTAAGCCGTATACGTATGAAAAATGTGTTTGAGAAGCAGGAAGTGCTGTGAACCGTCCCATTTTCCATGGGAAAGAGATTTATAGTACTAAAATTTATAAATTTAAAAAGAAAAGTAAAAAAAAAAATCTGGCTTCAGTTGTTATAGGAAAATATAATTAAGCTCAGATAAATTGATACAAACTACTGTGCAAAACATGGGTAACATTGATTTGCCCACTAGAGAGATATTAAAAAAGATAAGTTGCGACTCGAATTTTTGACCGCACTTCTCGTACTGAGCAGAGATGGAACTTTGTAAATCTACGGTACCAATAGGTCGACCGACACATAGGATATCTGCTGTATGATTATAAAATCGAAGTGCAAGCTAACCTTCCGGGCAGTATGGCAAAATCCAGCGTCTGTGATGTAGCGGTTAACCGTTTCGCCGCCACACGCAGAAGACCTGAGTTCTATTCTCATGAGGGGGGAATTTTTATCGAATACCTCCGAACTTTTTGCTGGGACCCCTAAGCCCGAATTGGCCCTGACAGGCAGGGGCGCAGCATGCCTTCTTAATATCTAAATTGTGTCGATGGAGCTTAAAAATACTTAGTAAAAAAAACAAAAAAACACATCTATACGTTATTAACAGTTTTTATCACTGGGGATGATGATGATGATGATGATAATGACAATGATGATGATGATGGTGATGATGATGATGATGATGATGATGATAATGATGATGATGATGATGATGATGATGATGATGATGATGATGATGATGATGATTTTTTTTTTCCTTAATGGGCTTGGTGGACTTCACGAAGAAATCTTCGAGCGAGAGCGAGGCTCTTTTTCGGCTCCATTGTCAATATACTTAAAGGCACCCCCACTCCTCTAAATAACTCCATTCGAATTGCCATTGTTCCTGGACATTCAAACATATGTTTGACATCCTCCATTTCATGGCCGCATCTTCGGCAACGTGTGCTGAGATCTTCATTTACAAAGTTCTTATACCATCTCAAGTTCCAATGATGGTCCGACTGCAGTCTCGCTGGCTCAACCTGATCCCAGCGACGTGTGATACTTTGTTCCTGCTTATTGGAATACCCAGTATACACATCTTCCAAGTGTTGGTACTTATTTCTGCAGGGTGGGTCTCTGATTTCCCTCTTGATCATTGGAAAAACTCATCTGTATGTTGTTGGTCGTCTGTCTTCTTCAATCTCTCTGGCTTCATTAGCAGCTTGGTCTGCTGCCTCATTTCCTTCGATTCCAACATGGCTTGGATTTCACTGGATCTTTATTGTGGCTGTGGCTTCACTGAACTTGCGGCACTAATCATTTATGTCTGAGCTGTTGCCTAGCTGTCTCTTGTAGAGGGACTGACTGTCAATCAAGATCAGCACATTGGTTCTACTGTGGCAATTCTCAGCCATCCATTGTGCAACAGACATCTTTGCCTGGCATTCCTTGTCATAAGATGATGTAAGGAATGCACCTTTAGTTTTGATAATTTCTGTGGGTGGTCCACCTTCGCGGTATCCTGAGACAGCCGATCCATCAGTGAAAATTGTCACATCCGCACCAACCTCTTTGATCCCATCCTCTGCAGCTTCACGTGCCTTTACAGGATCTCATTTTCTCTAATCGCAACATTGTGCTTATTGAACAAATGTTTTGGAAACCTTTAGTATGTTAAAAAAAAAAAAGAAAAATTTATAGAAACAAGCTTTGTCACTAAACTCAATAAAGAGTTTCATTGCTTTTCACTCCTCTCAGTTCTGTCCGGATTTCGATTTCCCCATGGGTCATTGATTCTCTGCTGTGGGTGGGTGGGGGGGGGGAGGGTTGGTCTGCTAGATCCGTGCATCTCTTAGCCATCTATACAGACTTGAGGCGTGTTCTTTTTGTATAGGTGGTGTAGTGCTCAGTTCTGGTCTCATAATGCAGCGCTTTTGTTGGTGTTGTTTTCAACTGACCTGATACAACACGGAGGGCTTTGTTTTGTATTCTGTCCAGGGCCTTTGCACTAGTCTCACTGAGCCAAGGCTGCTACAATTTATCTTGCTTTTCACAAACATCTGATATAACTTCTTGAGTTACTCCTTACCCCAGCCCCATTTTGAGTTGCTGACAGCACCGATCCTCTTCATTTTTGAGGTTGCACTTTTGGACACTTCCTCAATGTGTTTGTTGAAGTTTAGCTGTCTATCCAGATAGACGCCCAGAAGGCGGGGAGCGGGGATGAGTGGTATTTTTTTTTCCATCCGATCTGAATTATGGATTACCACGTTGCCTCCTTCATCTACTTTGAGAAGGAGCACACCTCACTCTTGGTTGCTTTCAAGGCAAGTTTCCATTCATTGCTCCATTTCACAACCATGCCCACAATCAACTGTGTCGCTTCATTTGCCTTTTCTCTCTTTGCGAGACTGGCTGTCATCAGCGAACTTGGAGTAGATCAGCTTGGCGGGGGTTAGTTGCTGTGAGTCAGGGTTTGGGAGGGATTCTGCAAGGTTGTTTATGAAGAATATAATCTGCAGCGGTACTCAAAGTGGCTAGCCGCCCCCTTCACTAAAGGGAGTACCGTTCTCAACGAGGACCACCACAGCTAATGGGGAAGCTCTGATGATGATGGTGATGATGATGATGATGATGATGATGATGATGATGATGATGATAATAACAAAATTGTATTGATAAAAAAACAACTCAAAGCAATACCTAAGGTGGTAATGACTTGAAGAAAACTAAACCCAATCTCTTACCTGATCCCCGCCCGCCCTCATTCTCTAAGCTGACATGCTCAGTTCAACACAATAGTAGTTAAATGTAGAACTTGTATGCCCCTTACCGTACAACTAAGCTCATTTAGTACGCAGGCTTGGAACCTGTCTGTCAAGGCCAACTCAGGATGTTTAATAATTTTTGTAAAGATTTTACGGCACTTGCAACACAAGCATGTCATAAATAAAATACATGGAAGTGCTGAGGATTAGAAGTGTTTCTAGAGGAAAAAAAAACATACAAAAAAAAAAGAAAAAGGCGCGATAAGGACGATGGGTATTTGATAGAAAAGAAGAAGGAAACCTCCCAGAACACCTGCCAACCGCCCACCCGGACAGAGATACTTGGTGTGAACAAACAATTCCCACGCCTATCGAATCGAGCTTCCGTCTTCTGCGCCCGACAACGAAGGGTCTAACCTCCCGTCTAACCATAGACACGGATCGATTCGATGATAACAATTATAAAAATAATAATTGCAATAATAATAAGGGTAATAACTTTATTGCCTTTGGATACAAGCTTGAACGCCTCGTGTCACATCGTGTCAGACTGTAAGCCTCTTTAGACGGCTAGACAGAAATAAAACATTTGTGAGGCAGCGTGGTGGAATCAGGCTCTCGTCAATTTTTGGGCATATTGAGTTCTTAGTATCATCTTAAAGCTGGTTCATTTGTCTTGCTTTCAATGAAAAAATTACCCATCCATCTTCAAAAGAAGTGGATATATTTTGGATTGAATGAGATGGGGGTCACCTGATTTAAGAAGTAATATTAGCGAGAAAATGGCAGCCAAATCTTGGTAAATTCCAAAGCTGGAGAGTCCATGGAAACTGTAAATTTATATTTTTGTGCCTTAAATCAACGTTTTCGGTGAAATCCTCACAGGGATGTGTTTGTAAATGGACTTAAAAGGTGTTGAGCCAAAAAACAAAAATTTGATAAAAATTGCTAAGCAGGGAGAAAACTGCTGTTTTCTTTGAATTCAATATTTTGACGAGAGCCTGATTCCACCACGCTGCCTCACATTTTAAAACGCCTCTGTAAAAGATGAACCTTCGCTTAGCAGAACGAAGTGAGTTCCTCTACTGCCGACCAAACATGGTACGTGTAGCACGCGAGCCCCGAACACTTTCTTGATGGAACTTTACGATGAAATGTTTCCTTCATTTTGGATTCATTTTTTGTTTTGTTTTTTCACTTTTCGTATTCTTTTTCCATGGGAGAAAAAGGAGTGAGTGGGGTGGAAGGGGGGAGGGGGTATGGGAGTGGCAGAAGGAACTACATTGTATATTCTAATCTATTATTGATCCACCTGCAGCCCCCTCCCTCCCCCCTCAAACTGCTTTCTTCTGTTTTGAGGCTCTTGTATCTTCCTATGAGATAATTAATTGCGTGTGTGCACGCGCGCACGTGTGTGTCTATCTCTCTCTCCCTCCCTTTCTCTTTCTCTTTCTCTCTCTCTCTCTCTCTCTCTCTCTCTCTCTCTCTCTCTCTCTCTCTCTCTCTATCTATCTCTGGGGGAAAAAAGGTAAAATGTTATAGGCTTAACGCCTCTATCAACACTTTTAGGTTATTAAAGAAGAGGGACTTTGGAGTTTCACGTCCATCTCTGAAAGGACCGAGCCAAGTAGGAAATACATGTAAAGCGCCTTTCCCAAGGACACAGCCTGAGGCTCGAACCCCCGCATCCGCAATCAGTAAAAAAAGGCAAAAAAGAGAAATGGACTCAAACCTGCAAAGATCTCGACCTCCGCCACAATGGAACAAAGGCTTGGTCCCTTGTTAGCAACCTCTCGGGAGAAAGACAAAAAAGCAACCCCAAACCCTTTTTCCTTTCAGGCAGCACCATCACTGAAGACCAGAAGAAAGCCGAACATTTCAACCGTTTTTTCGCCTCTGTAAACAGGGCAGGCAGACAAACCGAGGCTGATAGACTTCTCATAAATAGGGCTAAGCATAAAGAAAAAGCCCCTACTGTGAACAACTCGCTTTTTGAAGAGGATTATAGCATGGTGGGACTCAGTCAGGTCCTCAAAAAGCTAAAGGAAAAGAAAGCCCCAGGACCAGATAAAATACACAACGAAATGCTGTGCCACCTTGGTGCTAAAGGAAAAGAAGTTCTTCTTTCCCTGATAAACACCACGTGGAGAACGAGTGGAATACCAAAGGCATGGAGGATCGCCCAGATTACACCACTCCTGAAAAATGGGAAACCACCTGGAGAAGCGAAAAGCTACCGACCCATCTCATTAACATCATGTATCGGTAAGCTTGCGGAAAGAATGATAAACAACCGCCTCTACTGGTACCTGGAAAATACTAACAGCTTAAACCCACACCAAGCAGGCTTCAGAAAAGGCAGCAACACAGAATACCAACTTTTTAAACTGAGTCAAAACATCCAGGATGGATTTTAGGAGAGTACACACACCGTCGCCATCTTTGTAGATCTCCAACAGGCGTACGACAGAGTGTGGAGAAAAGGCCTACTCATGAAATTGATGGACCTCGGGATACATGGCAAACTTTACAAATGTATCAAGTTCTTTCTGTCGGATCGAAACAATGAAACCAAGGTAAACAATACCCACTCGTCAAGAGAACTACTCGAGGAAGGCTTACCTCAAGGTTCCTGTCTGAGTTGCACTTTGTTCCTGATCTTCTTTAATGATGTAACGAACGTGCTGAAATCAGAAAAGACTCTTTATGCCGATGATCTTGCTCTCTGGCAGACACATCACAGCACGATAGTAGGAGCAGGGAAATGAAATGAAGACCTCAAGAGGCTCCATAATTACTGTCAGAAATGGAAACTTAAAATGAACTGCACGAAAACAGTATACACCATCTTCACGAAGAGCCATAAAGCAGCCAAAGAAAATCTCAAACTAAAGATAGGAAATGAAAGTCTCCCCAAAGAAGAACATCCAACTTACCTAGGAGTCAAACTTGACCATAGGCTAACCATGAAAAGCCAAGTGGAGAACATAAGGAACAAAGCTAAAAAAAGACTCCAACTTTTAAAGAAACTCGCAAGCAGTTCATGAGGATCAGACAAACAAACTCTGAGAGCTCTATACCTGGGTTATGTCCGATCTTCCCTGGAATACAGCAATAGCCTACTCACTATGTGCAGTACAACTACTTGCAACATCCTTGACAAGGTACAAAACAATGCCCTTCGTTTTATAAATGGCGGCATGAGATCCACACCTACCGCCGCGTGCGAAATCCTTGCAAATGTTGAACCCCTGGGAATCCGCAGAGATAGAGCAGTTTTGGAGCTACATGAAAGAACTAAAAGAATGTGCCCCAACCACCCAAACAGGAAATTAGTAGAAACATGGAAACCAAAGAAACGAATTCAACAAAAGTCAATCATGCATCACATCACAGAACTAATGGAGAGCCACCATCTACCACAAAACAGAAAAGAAACCAAAAGAGTCAACCAAAACATCCCTCCCCACCTTTCTTTAAAAAAGCCAATCATTACAACATCTCTCAAAGACAAGAGCACAAAATCTTCAGACCCAGTGACGCTGATGCTTGCATCACATCAAACAATCAACAGCTATTCCGATGACTGGATACACGTCTATACGGACGGCTCAGCATTCAAAGGCACAACCAGGGCCGGATATGGAATACTAATACAGTACCCAGATGGAAGTTCCAATGAGATCTCTGCAGCCTGTGGAGAGAAATGCAGCAACTACGATGCAGAAATGATGGCAATTGAAACAGCACTGTACCATCTCCGCACAGTTTTTGACACTCACCCTGGAAAAGCACAGAGTATTGTGATTTTCACTGACTCACTATCAGTATTACAAGCCATAGAAAATGACCATCATCTAAACCAAGATTTGACCCATATACTGTTTGGATCCCATCATCTGATAACATTCTGTGGCATCAACCTAGTAATGCAGTGGGTCCCCGGACACTCAGACATACCTGGAAATGACAGAGCAGACACACTCGCCAAACGGGGATCTAGACAGGAACAACCCAACACTCCAACTTCATACAACACTGCAAAACAAATCATCAAAAGCAACAACAAACAAGATTGGATGAACAGATGGGCCCTGGGAAAGACAGGCAGAGCAGTTTTCAAACATATGACCACAACAAAAAGAAATGACAATATCAACCGCCTTCAGAGAAAGAAACAGACCACGATCTTCCGCCTACGAACAGAACGTATACAGCTCAACTTCCACCAGAACAGAATAAACCCGGAACTTCCCCCAATGTGTCCCTTGTGTGACTATGCATATGAGACTGTGGATCATCACCTGTTCCACTGCACAGCCGTAAATGACATCAGAGCTACCCTTCTCCCTCCGAGACCTAACATAGACAACACACTCTATGGAACATTACAGCAACTGCAGCAGACCTGCACTTATCACTACATGGCATTGGACAGAAGGGCGAGAGCCCAGCTGTTGCTGGATCGATAACAACAACAACAACAACAACAACAACAACAACAACAACAACAACAACAACAACCGATTACGGGTGCGGTTGCCTGACCACAAGGCTACCAACGCTACCTCTTCTGTCTGTCTGTCAATCTGTCTGTCTGTCTGTCTCTCTTTCTCTCCTTTTCTCTCCTTCTCTCTCTCTCTCTCTCTCTCTCTCTCTCTCTCTCTCTCTCTCTCTCTCTCTCTCTCTCTCTCTGTGCTTGTGTGTGTGTGTGTGTGTTTGTGTGTGTTTTGTTTTTTTCTAAAAGTTCCTAAAATTGATGATGGATAAATGCAGAAAACTAAAAAGAAAACAAAAAACAGAACAGTTCACGATAAAATATGCAACACTTTAAAGTCTTTAAGCTGTATTATTTTCTTAACGTTTCGCAAAATTGATGTTTGATTTAAAAAAAAAAAAAGTTTTAAAAACACCAAAAATTAAATAGAAACAAAAATTAGGTGGCCTAGTGGGTAAGAACTTTGACTTTCAATCGAAAGGTTGTGGGTTCATATTCTGCTTTTTTAACCGACTATCTCGGTCGTTCTGTTGGGGCATCGCATCCCTCTCAGCCCTGGTTGGCTGTGATAGACAGGGAAAAAGCCATCTTCCTAAATTATGATCTAAATCGTGTTGGCCGGGCAAAAAACCCAGCTACAATGACTTTGAAAAATAATAACACCTCCTACACCAAGAAAAACGAGTGTTTGTAATTCACTCACGTAATAAGCCCATTCGTGTGTATTAGATATCTAACCAGTTGGGAAAAAAGGCCCCACAATTAAGAAATAATTTCGTTTGTTGACATGCCTGCGATAATAATAAACGGGGAATTTTTAGTTTTGACAGATATACACAAGGGGCATCAGACACAACGGGCATCAGACTGTGTTACATTGAAAGTGAAAGTACGACTGGTGTATTCAGTTTAAAATATTAACTTTTTAAATGTTTTTTTTATATTCACGTTTATTTTATTACAGTTTATTTTACAAAATT
Source organism: Aplysia californica (assembly GCF_000002075.1). Taxonomy (NCBI): domain Eukaryota; kingdom Metazoa; phylum Mollusca; class Gastropoda; order Aplysiida; family Aplysiidae; genus Aplysia; species Aplysia californica. The sequence goes on along the minus strand of NW_004798559.1, from coordinate 65,055 downwards.
GTTATGTCCTAACATTATTTACAATTCTATTTGTATGATGTTGCAAGTTTATCTATTGGATATGAAAACAAAGGTTTGAACTAAAGCAGGAGATATCGCCCCTGCGCAAATTTAATATAAACGTTAGTTCTGTCTAAAACTGGGAATATCCACCGATGTTGGCAAAGATCTAAAAGCATTTTTTTCATGTCTGTCTGTCTGTCTGTCTGTCTGTCTGTCTGTCTGTCTGTCTGTCTGTCTGTTTGTCTGTCTGACTGTCTGTCTGTCTGTCTGTCTGTTGTGTCCACACAACCTCAGTTCCCTTCTCCTAATTCCCCTGTCTCCATTTACCTTTTTTGCAATTTCGCCCTCCCTTTTGTTTCTAGCCATTCTATCTCCCTCAACCACTCCCTGTCGGTTTTATTAGCGCCCCGCCCCTCAGTCTCTCTCTCCTTCTCTCTCTCTAACTCTTTCTCTCTCTCTTTCTCTTCCCCCCCCTCTCTCCTTTCTATCTCTCTCTCTCTCTCTCTCTCTCTCTCTATCTCTCTCTCTCTCCCTCTCTCTCACTTTAACAGCTCCTTTGGAGAAAGGAACTGGTTTCTGTCGCAATTACAATTATCCCCTGCCCCATCCCCCACCCCTATATTATACAAACGCATACACACACACACACACACACACACACACACACACACACACACACACACACACGCACACACACACACACACTCACTCTCTCTCTCTCTCTCTCTCTCTCTCTCTCTTTCTCTCTCTCTCTCTCAGGGGCGAAGGCTGACTTGTTTGACAGGGTAATCAGAGTGAAACGGGACCAGATATTATGGCCTGGAGATATCACCTAAGAATCTTACTCGAGGCGGCGACTCTTAAGTTGTGTGAATGAAAACAAATCAGGAATTCAACCGCCAAAATAATCGGGAAAGTATCTCATTAAATATCAATTCCAACTAGAATTAAATTTAACTTAAGAAGTGAATACACAAACCCAAAGCAAGGAAGCAGAGATGTCAGTACTAGATCTATTATATGTTATAAATCTACCAGGGAGCCTAACTCTTTGGTAGAACATGACAATTAAAATTTTTTTTAAATTTCACTTTTGGCTGTTTTTGTCTAGCTTTTCGCGGCCAGGAGCTGGTGTCATAATCGAGGTCACGATCTGATTATAGGACGGTAAAAAGTCGAGGAAATAAAAACAAGTACTCTCAGCAGTAAAGAGATTATTAGGAGTTAGTTCCCCTCACATCTGTAAGGTAGACTCAACCAGTGTAATAGTTCACTTGTATAATCAGGGCTTGGGACGGATTATAACTGTCGCCCGAAAGGGGTGAACAGGGTATTTGTGGCAATGAAACTGTTTAGACTGCTATGCACATATTCCCTTCAACTCTATTGGTAGCCTCTTCCAGCCTCACTTTAAGCTTACTTAATCAAAGCTTGTGACTGCTTATGGAGTGGCCCAGGAGGGGTGAGCAGGCTATTTCTGTGGCAGTGAAACCGTTTTGAATGTTAGGCACACTGTTCATTGTTGATTATAAACGTCTTTTTACATTTAATTTATAAGGTTTACGTTTATGGGTGAATTTGACTGCTACAACGTTTCAAAATTAGGAAGGGAAACAGTGATTATTTGATTATATAGACCCTTCGCCACTGCTCTCTCTCTCTCTCTCTCTCTCTCTCTCTCTCTCTCTCTCTCTCTCTTTCTCTCTCTCTCTCTCTCTCTCTCTCTCTCTCTGTCTGTCTTTCTCTCTTTCTGCGTCTTTTTATCTTGCTCTCTCTCTGTTTCTCTACTTTTTTCTCTCCCTATCTGCCAATCTCCTTCTACCCCTCACTGCCTCTCTCTCTCTCTCTCTCTCTCTCTCTCTCTCTCTCTCTCTCTCTCTCTCTCTCTCTCTCTCCCTCTCTCACCTATCTCTCTTTCCCTCTTCACTCTTGCTCTCCCTCTCCTCTCTCTCTCTCTCTCCTCCCCTACCTCTATGTCTGTCTGTGAGGCTGTCTATCTTTCTGTCTATCTGTCTATCTTTTTATCAAACTATCTGTGTTTCTCTTCCTTTCTCTGTGTCTCTGTCTTTGTCTGTCTGTCTGTCAGTCTGTCTCTGTCTCTCTCTCTGTCTGTCTCTCTCTCTCTCTCTCTCTCTCTCTCTCTCTCTTCCTCCCTTTTTCTATCTTGCTGTCTCTGTTTCTCTCTCTCTCTCTCTTTCTCTCTCTCTCTCTCTCTCTCTCTCTCTCTCTCTCTCTCTCTCTCTCTCTCTCTCTCCCTCTTTCTCTCACTGTCTCCCTCTTTCTATCTTGCTGTCTCTGTCTTTCCTCATTTTTCTCTCCTGCTCCCCCCTCCAACTCTCTGTCTCTGTCTCTCTCTCACTCTCCTCCCCTGTCTCTCTGTCTCTATCTCTCTCTCTCTCTCTTATTCTATTACACACACACACACACACTCACATACACACACACACACTCACACACACACACACACACACACACATACACACACACACACACACACACACTCACACACACACACACCGCCTCTGCCATCCTTCACAAAGTTGTATTATGGTGGCCTATTTCCTGAACCCATCAAGCGAACGAGGTCACCAGAGCCCAATCATTTAATGGAGGACAATTCAACGCTCAAGAACGGCCATCGGTTATAGCTTCTCTGTTCAATTTTTCTTGTCTTTGAAGTTGATTTGCTTAATTTATAATAATATTGTTCTCTTTATTTTGGAAAGGGGTTAGAAATATTTTTGTCACAAAAAAACAACAACATCAACAACAACACCAAACGCACAAAAATGACTTACATAATAAAACCAAAGATACAAGTAATTTGATAACACAAAGCAGGTTATGTAAGAGAAGCAGGTTGTATAAGAGGAATGTCTCCCATTATGGTTTCCGGGTGACTGATCCTTGCAGTATCATTCAAGCCTAGATAATAGGATTTGCCTCTGCTTCCTTTCTGTCTTTGCTATATTTGGTTAACCATGACTAAAACAAAACCCCCCCAAAACCAACAACACCAAAACAGAACGAGACAAATCAAAAGAAAAGAACACCAAAACAAAATGAAAACAACCACGACATCAACGGATGTCCCCCCCCCCCCCAACCACCACCACCACAAAACAACAACAGGAATAACAACAGGAAAAGCAACAACAGCAACAACTGTAACAATATCAACAGTAAGAACGTACTTTGATATGGAATGATAAGGCAATCAAAAGCACTATTAAAACAGAATCTTCCGCACTTTTGTGTTTGTAAGCGAATTCCAACCAGATTTTAATAAGACTTACAAAATGCACAAATTATAAGCTTATTGTATATTGAGAGCGACTGAACAATAAAATATAACACCTTAACTATTCTAGTCTTTTTCAGCAAAGAAGCTCATTTTCCTCCTCACCCCCCCCCCTCTCTCTCTCTGTCTGTCTGTCTGTCTGTCTGTCTGTCTGTCTGTCTGTCTGTCTGTCTGTCTCTTTCTTTCTCTTTCTCTTTCTCTCTCTCTCTCTCTCTCTCTCTCTCTCTCTCTCTCTCTCTCTCTCTCTCTCTCTCTCTCTCTCTCTCTCTCTCTACTTAGCTCAATAAATTTTGAAAATGACGTTTTCGTTGTGTTGTGTGTTTGATGAAGAGCTTTGGCTTAAAGGTAAAAGGCATATATTCAATTCTAGCTTGAGGACGATGTTTTACCGAGTATCAGTTTTAGTTTTAGTAAGAGGTTTACGGCGCGTACAACACTATTAAGTCACATAAGTGTCCAATATTGGAAGTGTTACCAGAGAGAATAAGCACAAAAAGGAGGGGAGATAAGTACCAAAGATGTTTGACAGGACAAAAGGAGCAAACGACCCCAGAGCACCCGCCAACCATCCACACTGAGTTTCAGCCTTTAATCTACAGGGATGTATCAAATGCAGTTTGAGTGGTTTAGTTTTAGTAGGAGTTTTACGGCACGTGCAACACAATAAGGTCATATAAGTGCCAAAGATTAGAGGTGTTACAAGAAAGTAACAAACACAAAAAGGAGTGGAGATAAAGACGATAGATGTTTGATAGAAACGTAGACGCAAACCATACCAGAGCACCCGCCAACCACCCGCCAAGCTTGTCCTTTTTGGGCTTGAGTGTGTTGTTAAAGCCAGGAGGGTAAAATCAGCACGACTCCAAAAAGATCTATATAGTGTCAAGAGAGGCGTATTCGTCTAGAACCAAGTTACGAGGGAAATTTGGTGGGTCTAGAAGTGTGTCATGATCACATTACACAAACGCCTACTGGTGGAATGAGGACCAAGTATACGTGTGAGACTGAGAGGTGTTGGAAGACGGGGGACGTGAGGGAAGAGGGGGGGGGGGGGTTGGGGGAGAGTGTGCGTTAGTGGTGAGTGGTTTTTATGTCTGCCTCTGTCTCTGTCTGTACTCTGTCTGTCTGTCTGTTTGTCTGTTTGTTTGTCTGTTTGTCTGTTTGTCCGTCTGTCTGCCCTCCACCTTTCTATGTCTCTCTCTGTCTCTTCTGTTTCTCTCTGTCCCTCAAGCTCTCTCTGTCTTTCTCTCTCTCTCTCTCTCTCTCTCTCTCTCTCTCTCTCTCTCTCTCTCTCTCTCTCTCTCTTCTCTGTCTCTCCGTCTTTCTCTCTGTCTCTGTCCTTCTCTCTCTCTCCTACTCTCTCTCTCTCTCTCTCTCTCTCTCTCTCTCTCTCTCCATCTCTCTCTCTCTCTCGCTCTCCCTCCCTCTTTCTCTGTGTGCGCGTGTGTGTGTGTATGTGTCTGTCTGTATCTGTGTCTGTTTCTATCTATCTGCCTTTTTGTCTCCCTTTTTCTTCCACCCATTCTCTCTGTCTGTATCTCTGTGGGTGGTTGGCAGGTGCTCTGGGGTGGTTTGTTCTTCTTACCTGTAAAACATCTATCGTCCTTATCTCCCCTTCTTTTTTATGTTTGTTACTCCCTTGCAGCAGCTCTAATATTATGGCGCTCATATGATCTTATGCAGTTTCGAACGCTGTAAAACTTCTACTAAAATTAACTGTCTGCATTTCTCTTTCCCTCACCGTCTGCCCCACCTCCCTTTCTGTTTGTCTGTCTGTCTGTCTGTCTGTCTGTCTGTCTGTCTGTCTGTCTGTCTGTCTGTCTGTCTGTCTGTCTGTCTGTCTCTGCCTCTCTCGTTCTCTCTCTCTCTTTTTCTCTGTGTCTCTCTCTCTTTCTCTCTTACTCACTATGTGTGTGTGTGTGTGTGTGTGTGTTTGTATGTGTGTGTGTGTGTGTGTGTGTGTGTGTGTGTGTGTGTGTGTGTGTGTGTGTGTATGTGTGTGTGCGTGTGTGTGTGTTAATTTATGTTTGTGTGAACGAAAGACATAAAGATACACATATATTGTTAAAGTATTTTACACCACCATTGACACAATTTAGATAATTTAGTAGGCGGGCGTCGACCCTGCCTGTCGAGGCAGACCCAAGCTGAGACGGATACAACATCATAGCAGAAAACCCCACATTTAATTGATACAAATTGTTCCCACAAAGAGAATAGAGCTCAGTTCTTATGTGCTCGAGAGCGAAGGGCCAACATCCCACAGAGGGCCCAACACCCCACACCCCAGACGCCAGTGAATTGTAATTACACAAATAAGGAAGAACAGAAACCATACGACAATGTTGAACACAAAGGAGGACTGGTGACTAAATCCAAATGAAACCCAAAATTGAACCCAAAAATTGTCTTATAACACAATTCAGGTTATGTAAGCACATCAGGTTGCGCAAGTAAAGCAGGTTATGTAAGAAAAGCAGGTTATGTGTGAGGAATGTATTCAAATATGGTTTGTCACTGATTGATCCTTGCAGTATAACTTAATTAATTTTTTTTTTAATATTATGATTTCCTTTCCGGTACCTATCTTTGTCTTTCTTGATTTAGTTAAAGGTGACTAAAAACAAAACAAAAAAACAGTGCTCTATGTTCATTATTTAATATTTACTAACTTTGGCATCTATAATATTATAATTTTGACTCCGGGTCTTTTCTATTTGACAGAAAAAAGGAGATGAAAGTAGAGTGATTTCGTGTTTCCCTGTAAATACTGTTTTACGTCATTTTCAACACAAATTATAGGTGCTGAAGTGATGATGTGTGACAAGTGCAAGAGAATAACATACAACGGTTTTAATATCTAGTATTAACATCTAATGCCAAATGTTCGACAGGAATAAAACGAAGGATCGTAATGGCTTAAGTTCAATAAAAAAAAAGGCTCAATCCTGAAATATCGAAACACTTCAACAACAACTAAAATACATTTTTTAGAAGATTATGTGTGGACAACCATTTTACACGGCTGCGACAGCAGAACAATCGCTAGAGGCAGTGGAAATACAATAGAGGCAAAAGAAATGTGATTCTTGGAAAGAAAAGAAATCAAATGAGAAGGTACTCAAAGAGGCCCACATGAGCTTCTCGATAATAAAAACAACTAGGAAGAGATAAACACAGTTTCTGGGACCCTTGAACAAACATAAGGGCCTTGGACATCTAACTCACTGGAAAATTTGCAGGCAAACAAGGCAAAGAGAAAGGTTTTTTTTTAGAGTATCCGGGCAAAGGAATGAATGGCGAACCATGATCGCCTATGTTTGTTGCAGATTTAGCATTTGGTGATGGTGGTGATAATGGTGCATGTCTTGCCACAAAGGGACGTTTAAACATTCTTCCTTCTGAACAATACTCTCAATTTTGGAAGCACATCTCCATGCATTGCTATTCACTCACATCTGCGAATTAACTGTTTTGGTAAGAGGTTCAGTTTATTTGAAAACCATGTCGAATAAACATTGCGAGAAGGGCGCTTTGTCACGGGGTTTTTCTAATATTTTACTGTTTTGATGGCTTGTTTGTTTCTTTTTTTTATTTTGGTTGGTTTGTTGGTTTGTTTGTTCGTTTGTTTGTTTTCTTGTTTGTTTGCTTTTGCTTGTTTGTAATTGTTTGGGTAAAGCAAAGAGGAGCACATCAACACAATCAGGGTCATAGAGTACATGGAGAAAGAACGACAAACGGACAGAAAGAACGGAGAAAAAGAGAAGAATTTAACCCTTCCAGCCCCAGCACTCCCTAACCCCACTCCCAGCCAATGCAGCAGTACATGTATTTCAGAAAAAGAGGCATGCATTCCAAAATGTGATGTAGTATCTTTGTAATGAGGTTTAGATACTAACATATAACAACGTCAAAAGGTAAAGGAACAAATATCATACAAATTAAAGTTTAAATAAGTTCGCTAATTTAAAAAAGTGCCCAAATTTG
>NW_004798559.1:54437-56471 GCF_000002075.1 Aplysia californica | reverse complement strand
AGACAGAGAGAAAGAGAGAAAGAGAGAGAGAAAAGACAGAGGGGAATGCATGCAGACTGTGAGTGCTATAAGAGATATCGATATTGAGACTTGTGACCCTTTGTTTTTTTGTGTTGTTTACAGAACGACCAAGACCTCGTCTTCGGTGCAGCTGTCTGGATGCTCGCCTTCAAACACGGAAGGAGTCAAACTCGGAAGGAGATAATTCGATACTCGGGTGGGGAAAACATTGTCAAAGTATCTCGGTCTTTCTGATAAGACGTTGTATTCCTCTCATTACGGGGTTGGCCCTTACTTGTTTATGATTAATCTCTACATAATAATTATATAATTTGTGAAAGTCTGTCACTTCGATCGTCTAAAACTTCCGAACCACTTAATTTTCGATTTTGACAAAATTAATGGTGGTTCCGAATCATTTAAAGTATGCGCAGTTTAATTGAGGAACCTGAAGTCACTGTAGTTTCATTTTCAGTTTTTCATTAGTTTCATTTAGATATATTCTTTGGAAAGTCCTTCTTCTAAGACGATATTGTAAAAAAATGAGGCTTCCGTTCACAAGCAGTGCGCGCACCAATCCCACAATGACTTGACGATCAATTCTTTTGAATTCGTTCATCGAACATGATACCCAGCTATCTCTATATGTATGATATTTGAGGAAGTTTGTTACTTTGACCGCCTAAAACTTCCGAACCTCTTAACTTTAAAATTTAACAAAATAAATGGAGGTTCAGAATCATGCATCGCTCAAAATTTATTGCTCCATTTCAGTATGGTGTAAATATAGTAGGCCAATGCTATTTGGCTGATGTTAATGCACCGATCGTTTCTTTCATTAAAAGGGGTCTCAGCTTGTAATAATATTGTGCTGATTGTAGTGAAGAACTATTTTCTTTTGAAGTGTCAAAATAATAACTAAAATTAGGAGTCGGGCGATCTCAGCGAGAATTCACATCCAAATTTCCATCATAATGTTGTAATGGAACGTGGCCCAAAACATTTGGATTATATAGACTCCAAAACCGCACCACAGACGATTGTGAAATTTTCCATGCAGATGGAAATTTAGGTGGGGATTTGCATTGGAGAGTTAATTTTTTGAAACATCTGCCGTTTTGTTGCAAATAACCATAAACTGAAAAATTATTAATTCAAAGAAACAGAAAAGAACACTTCATCTTTGTTCCAACTGCTTCCGGCCGGTGACGCTTGGCTTGTTATTGCCAGTTGGCATTGTAAAGAAAGGTTAGATCTACCTCTATCAAGATCTTAAAATCATTTAATACATGTAATATATTAAGTAAAGTAACTCTGGATCATATTTTGCTTATGTAGATCTTATTCTTAGATGATGGATCTAGATCTAGATCTAATATCTCAACCATTTGCCCGCGAGGCGGACGAATTCGGCTGCTCAGTACCTTGGCTAGATAGACTAGATGTACCTCTATCAGGATCGTAAGATCATTTTTTAGAAAGATCTAATATCTTAAGTAAAGCAAGTCAAAAGTATTTACACCACATTTTGTCTCTGTAGATCTTATTCTTAGATGATAGATCTAGGCTAGATCTAATTAATCTCAACCACTTGACCTCGAGGCGGACGAATTCGACCGCTCAATACCTTAGTTATCGAAGCCCGTAAAAACAGCCCAAGTTGTTTGAAATGTTCTAATTTAGCTTTGATTGTTTGTTTGTTTTGTTTCAGTTATTTATCTATTTATGTATTTATTGTTACTGGTTTAAGATTGTTTTCTTATTCCTGTTCGTAGAACGGATTCATCTGCTTGTAATAATAATATTACTTTCCTTCTTTTTCTTCTTCTTCTCCTTCTCCTTCTCCTTCTCCTTCTCCTTCTCCTTCTCCTTCTCCTTCTCCTTCTCCTTCTTCTTCTTCTTCTTCTTCTTCTTCTTCTTCTTCTTCTTCTCCTTCTCCTTCTCCTTCTCCTTCTTCTTCTTCTTCTTCTTCTTCTTCTTCTTCTTCTTCTTCTTCTTCTTCTTCTTTACCCCCTATCCTCCTTCCCTCCTCTT
>NW_004798559.1:51254-52011 GCF_000002075.1 Aplysia californica | reverse complement strand
AGAGAGAGAGAGAAGTAAGTAAACAAAAATCTTATTTACATGCCCTGGTATATTTATCTTGATTGTCCTCCACCTTTTCTCACTCCACAACTATTACCCCTATAAAAATCTCTGCACCTCCCCAATCTCCCGACTAAAAAACAAATACTACAGACAAAAAAGGAAGAAAAAAAAAAGAAATACACATCAGCCACGGAGACATTTATTTATCCTTTTTGTTCCTCGCACGAGACCGCCAAAACGTGATGACAAGCACACACGTTCTGACCACGTCCCCAATATTATGGCCCGCTTTTGATGTCGTCAGCGGAAATGGACCGTTCCGCCACAGAGCTGTTTCAAACGGCATACTTCTCGCAGGGGCTATACTGAGTGCTGCTTGTTCACGGGGACCGAGGGGGGGGGGTATTCTTTTGTTTTGTTTCATTCTGCTTTTTTGAGGAGTTTCTTTATACTTTTGGGGTAAAATGGAGGAAAGGAGGTGATGATGCCGGGATATTTTGACTGGTTATGAGGTTAGCTTGAGTGTGTGTGTGTGTGTGTGTGTGCACGTGCAAGAGTGGGTCTCGTTGTGTTTTCATGAGATGTGATGGATTTGTTCTTGGATACAAAAGGAGATAGAGGAGATGGGGACAACAAAAGAAGAGAGAGAGAGAGAGAGAGAGAGAGAGAGAGAGAGAGAGAGAGAGAGAGAGAGAGAGAGGGGGGGGGGGGGAGGGGAGGTAGAGAGATGTGAAGCCTGAGAGATTGGGATGAG
>NW_004798559.1:47879-50160 GCF_000002075.1 Aplysia californica | reverse complement strand
TGTGTGTGTGTGTTTAACATTCCTGTACAGCATAGAAAATGTTTACCGCTGGGACAATAAATTATCAACTCATCTGATCTTATCGTATCGTTCCTATCAAACATTTTATCGTCCCTATGACTCCTCCTTCTTTGTTGTTTTTGTTACTCTATTGCAACATCTCTAACCTTCGGCAGTTGTTACTATGACTAATTGTATTGCAAGTACCTTAAAACGCTTGCTACGAGTACAACAGTCTTCCAACATCCACCAACACCGTCCTACCACTAGAGTCTGTAGTGTAGCTGTTAGGCGTTTAACCGTTGCACTTAAAAGACCGAGTTCGTTTCTCTTTTTTTTTTTTAAGGGAGGGAAGGGAGAGCAGGGGAGTATCGTGATCTTTCTCCTGGGATATTGTATCTCTCTCGCCCTGGATGGCCCTGGCATGTAAAATCGAAAGCCCGCTTCCTAAATGATCGATAATATTTAGCGTCAATGGGAGAGTACAAACATCTACATTATAAAAAGAAATATTGTCTTAACTCTCTATTTTTACTTTACCTAAGCTTACCAAATTGACGCAATCAGGTTGGTAAAGCTTAATGTGCGAGATGTATTCAATACTAGTCAACACAAAATAATTAGGAGCCAGCCTTCCAGCCTATTTATCGAGACCAACCCCGAACAGAGAGGGATACACCGTCTCAGAAGAAACACAGTAGAGACTAAACTATAATGAGGTCAAAAATTCGTAGCGCAACTTTTACTCAAATATTTCCTAAACCATCGAACATTGACTCTCCAACTTTTGCACACAAACTTGTATCAGTTTTTTCTTAACTGATCAATATTTTTGTACACATCTGTGAGGCGTATTCTTGAAAATTCCTTAATAAATTCCAATTTTAAAAATCCATTGGGTGATTTCTACAGATTTTGAAAGGTTTACAGCTGAGGCAATATCGCTTTTTAAAGCAAATGGGTCGTGTTTTTCTATTGCGACATTATGCTTATTGAACACATATTTTGAGAACCTTCAATGCAAAAATGAGTTCACTATAAAATCAAATTCTTGTAACGAATTTTGAAACCAAAAAGTGTCATTGGTGAGCTATGACATAGGCCATAATATTCGTATGCAAAATGTATGTGAGAAGCTGGAAGTGCTGTGAACAATCCCATTTTTCGTGTGACGGAGATTTAATGTATAGTATTTGAAAAAAAATTATGAAGAGAAGTTTTCTTTTGCGGAAAAAATATGATTAGGTTAAGACAAATTGATACAAACTGCTTTGCAAAGTTTGGGTGACATTGATTCACCCGTTAAAAAGATATTTGAGGATAAGTTGCGCGACGAATTTTTGACCTTATAAAAATGGTCGCCACTCGGGCGTCGAGCTCAAGTCTTCTGCGTGAGACAGCAAAGTGCCTAACAGCAACATCACAGAAGCTGGTGACGATTTTGTTTTATTTTAAATGTTGTACTCATATCCATATCTCTTCTGTTATGAGCATGTCTTACTAGGAATTAGATCGTTCATCGTCGACTCTAACTGTAAACTGCTTTAGACGTCCAAGATCCTTCCAGTCTGTAACATTATTTTTTTCATGTAACGTCATCACTGTTAAAATATGTCTGCCTTTTTATTAGCTTCATATATTCAGTTTTTCCTTAGTTTTGATGCTACACAGTTAATATTTTCATATAATACTGTTTCGTAATACTATCAAGTCGGCTGGGATATTAAAGATTGTAAAGTGCGCATAGCTAGCAATTGAACGGGAATTTCTGCTTTAAAAAATAATGCTTTTTATTATGTAGTTTAAATCTTGAGTGTTCTTACAATAATATTATTGTACCTAGTCCTGTCCTTGCAAAGTTCATAGAGCCTACTTAATCTGGAACTTTTGCTATGCAAATGCTATCTACAATGACAGTTTCAGTCTTGAGTGCTCGAACAATTGAACTTAGACCTTTTCTTGAGTGCACGGTCGCAACAATCGAGACTATTGTGGGCGAACACATCCAATAACAGAAACTGTAACAGTATAGGCAGCCAATCAAAATAACTGAATCATGCCATATACAAGGGTGCATTGATGTTTATGTGTTGTACGTCACTATTGAGAAAGTCACATCTCTGACAGGGAGCTTTGGGATGGCTTTTGTTGCAGGCATGTCTGTGAGCGCAGTAGTTTGTCTTGTGCGTTGTTTTAGCCTCTCTCGCTCCCTCCCTCTATCTTCCCTCCATCTCTCTCTCTCTTTCTCTTTCTCTCTCTCTCTCTCTCTCTCTCTCTCTCT
>NW_004798559.1:44320-46780 GCF_000002075.1 Aplysia californica | reverse complement strand
ACCTTTTCCTCATCTTCCCAGGCTCAGACGGATGCTGTATCCCAAAACGCAGATTGAAGTGCTTTAAAGACGTGATTTCTTCTTTATGGAATCAAACTCATATCATCTACGAGTGTCGTCTAAGAGCGTATTAACAACACCGTAAAATTCGGGTGCAATAATAGAATTTGCTTTCTACTGTATTTGCTTTCGTATCTGATGACATATTTAATGAATGTATCATCTTTTGCCCTGTAGCTTAATTCTCGGAACAATATCATGCAAATTAATGTGTATCTATTTCTGTGTGAGTTAACCTGAGTGTCAAGTGTACATAATATTATCATACATTTATGTTTGTGTTCAATTTCAATTCAAAACGATGTGTGTGAGTGTATGTGATGGGATAGAGGGATAGAACGTGTGTGTGTGTGTGTGTGTGTGTGTGTGTGTGTGTGTGTGTGTGCATGTGTGTATGTGTGTGCTTGTGTGTGTGTGTGTTTGTTTGTGTTTGTGTGTGTTTGTGTGTGCGTGAGAAAGTGCGTGTATGTGTGTAAGAATATTTATGCGTGTGTATGTGCGTGTGAATGTTGCGTGTTGTTTGTTTCTGTATAATTGAGTACGTGTGCAACTCTGTGTGAGTGAGTCATTTCTTCTGTGTACGCATATTATTTTTAAAAAAGGCAAAGATAAATGTTCCACTGTACGTACAGTAAGACTAATGTTCATCTATAAATTTGTACTTGTCGTTCATAAAGCACCGAGAGCTGTGTTCACACGAGCATAGGGGCCATAAAAATGATGTATATTATTACTATTACTGTTGTATCCACCATTAACTCAAAAGATCTTGTGAGTATGTTATTGTTTTAGCGCATGTAAAGTGGCAGCTTGCACTGTATGCTTCCCAGGAAGATGAGATTGTTTCAGATTGCTGTCAGGTCTGGTGGGGTAATAATGTAGATTGTAAAGCGCACAGAGCTGGCTGCTGAGAGGGGAATTTGCGTTCAACAAACTATCTACCATTACGACAATGGCAATGGCAATGACATTCTTTATTCATCTCCCACGGGGAAATTTGTCTTGGTCGTTAACAATGACAGTAGACGTTACAAAAGTTAGACCTAAAGGTACACTCCCGCAAATGCACAACAAGACTGGACAATAGGCCGAGTAAATACATGTCTCACGTACTGGGACAACCCGCTCCGTAAAACATTTTCTCTCTCTCTCTCTCTCTCTCTCTCTCTCTCTCTCTCTCTCTCTCTCTCTCTCTCTTACTAAGCATTATTTTCGCCTTTGTCTAGTGAGATATTCAAAGTTACTTAGGTCTCTACCAATCGTTTTTTATGCCTTTCTTATCAACTTGTTTATTTTTATAATGTGCTTCCTTCCCAAATTGCTACCATAGCAAGTGATACCAAAATTTATCAAAGTTTCTATTATAGTGGTGGTGTAGAATATCTGAAGGATGGATGGATTCAGATTGAAAGACTTAAGTTTCCTCAGAAAGTACAGCCTCTGATTTACATTTTTAACGATATTGTGTACGTGGGTTTGCCATGTAAATTTTTTGTCGATTGTATGCTAAATCTTTTGTATTCTATTTCATCAACCTTCTTCACAAACTCCATTTAATTAAACCTTGCACACACCGTGCTCATATTTCTCCCAACTCGCCTCTCTTTCTTTGTTCACCAAACATGACAACAAAAAACCCAAAAAAACAATAGGAAGTGTGCATAACATGCTGAAAATTGCCGTGTTATTCAGAAACCACTATTGAACACTCTGACAGGTGTCCATATCATATTTAAAAAAGCCACACCACTCACAAAACACTATCATAAACCCCAGCAAGTATCCATAACATACTCAAAAAACGCCTCATCAGACACAAACCATTATCCAAAACTCCAGCGAGTGTCCATAACATGCTCAAAAACGCCTCATCACTCACAGACACCTCTCATAAACTCCGGCAAGCATCAGCCCAACAGCATGCGCTCCCTGCTTCAAGTGGCGGACGGAGACAGGGAGGTTATTACGCTGCCGTCAACAATCTGCCTGTTGTACCCAGTCACCGGCAATATCCTAGGTCATTCCCCCTCTCTTCTATTGGTTTGCACTTCTTCACGTTCTAAAATCCTCCATTTTCCCTTCTTTCTTTTTTCATTTGCTATCTCGTTTATGTTTATTAAATTCATAACTTTTGTTTTTGCTTTTCCTCAATCATTTCTGTTACTCTCTATCCCTCTGTCTCTGTCTCTGTTTCTCGGTCTCTGTCTCTGTCTCTGCCTCTGTCTCTGTCTCTGTCTCTGCCTCTGTCTCTGTCTCTGTCTCTGTTTATGTCTCTCTTGCACTCTCTGTCTCTCTGTCTGTCTGTCTGTCTCTCTCTCTCTCTCTCTCTCTCTCTCTCTCTCTCTCTCTCTATCTCTCTCTCTCTCACCCTCTCTCTTATTTTCTTCCACTTTCTCTTTC
>NW_004798559.1:40244-42808 GCF_000002075.1 Aplysia californica | reverse complement strand
CCCCCCCCCCTCTCTCTCTCTCTCTCTTTCAACAATTCATTAAAACAATATAGCTTTCCCTGATCTGGGACCCGCAAAAAATGATTTTATTTGTCAGCGTTTGTTTGTTTTGGATACACCCTTTGGAACAACAGCATAGAAACAGATCCGAAGTTCGATGGTTTTAAATTATAGATGCAACTGCACACAATCTGAATACTGGGACATGTTCAAAACTGTAAAAACTGCAAATGCGTTCTAACTGTTGTGTAAAATAACGCAATTAACGCCAACTTGTTTTCTTGTGCTAAAATTTTACCTGCGCAAATATGTGACATCGTAGTTAAGTCAGGCGCTCGTCAAAATATAGAATGAAATCGAATCGGGTAAGCAGTCATCGTTTCAACCGTTGGGCATTTTTTTTAACCGCTATTTTAAACATTCTTTTTGGCTCAACAACTTTAATGTCTAAATTAAAACATAATTATTCATGTGTGAATTTTTAATGCAAAACGCTCATCAAGACACCAACATGTTGATTTGCACTTTCAAAAGACTACCAAAGTTTGGCGCTGTTTTCTCAGTAACTGTTCCTCCCACATCAGGCGATCCCCACCTACTTCAATTAGTAAATATGTCGACTGTTATCCAATATGTATATATGAGTACTTTATCATTAAAAAGCAATGCAAATGAACAGGCTTTAAGATGATAACAATAGATTCGTAGGTCTTAAAATTTAACGAGAGCCTGATTCCACTGTGTCGTGACACAACGTCTTTCCGTTAAAAGTCTATTTGCTTTGGTGTGTAAAACATAGGAATGGGAATAGAGTGTTTTTCCTTTCATCCACAGTTTCCAGTTTGTTATTAATTGATTATTAGTATTTGGCATCTTAAACTGCATTCAAGGGATATGGTGTTGGGATACAATTGTTTTGTTTTTTTTCGCAGCCGGGGGAGGATGGATGGGGGTAAGAGCAGAGGCTTAGACAAAATGAATCTGTCACCTTATTTTAAAAAAAAACAACAATAGTCTAACTATTTTAAAAGTAAAATATGTTTTAAAGACAAAACATACAAGTTAAGTTTCTAACTGTTTGAAAACTTGCTATGGAGACTGACTCGTGTGAATACACATTGTCATGTTATTACCTTAATGTTCTTAAATGGTGTTTTAAAAATGTTATGAACTCAACGGGTGTAGTTGTCTCCCGAAAAGAGGTGTCTTTTCGTGAAATATTTATTGAAACATTGTTCTCTGTTTTACATCTGTTTTAGACTGAATCTCTGAAAAAATTGAAAAGCCTTCAACAAGATTCGGTATTTCCGACTTTATTGAAATATTCAATTCATAAAAGTAACAAGAATACATGGGTTATTGTCGTAAAATAGCTAAATGATAACATAGGTACTTATAAACACATTATGTCAACATCATGAATTAATTACTAGTGCGCACTTGTCAATATCATAATATATATACGAAGGGATCTTTAACGTGCTCAACTAGCACACGGCACCTCTGAGATTTGTCGCCCTTATCCGAGAAGGCTAGGTGTAAATCTTTCTAACAAGAAGATCAAGAGTGTAGCTGAAAAACAGCAGTAAGAAGGAGCCAAGAAGCAGCAGTAAAAAAAGTTGCAGGAAGAGTCAGAAGCCCAGAGGAGGGGGCAAAGGAGATGAGCGGGAGAGGGCAGAAAGTAGAGAAAAAAACAGACGACATAACATTGTTACAGGGCAGGGAAGGATGTGAAAGGAGACCATTTTGTGAATAGAATTTCTCTCGCTATCCGGATTCGAACCCACGACCTATTGAAAGAGAGGCGAAGCCCCCTGACCAACTTACAAAATACAAGTTACTGTCATGAAACACGAACAAGGTAGTAGTTAATATCAGTACTTACAAAATTCAGATTGAAATCGGGATATACTCATAACAGTGGTCGATATCAGTACGTACTTACATGTATAAATAGTTTTATATTTTTGTGACATATGTGTCAGCGGTCAATATACAGACAATGACAATGACAATAACAATGACAATAACTAAAACAATGACAATGACAATGACAATGACAATGACAATAAACTAAAACAATGACAATGACAATGACAATGACAATGACAATGACAATAACAAAGACAATAACAAAGACAATAACAAAGACACTGACAATGGCAATGAATATGACAATAAAAATCGTTATTTATGTCACAGGGAGAAATTAATTAAAATGTGCCTTGGCTGTTTACAATGGCAGTGGAATAACAAACGACAACACTTTATTGCTGAAGGGAGAGAAACTTCCCACTATGAGAAAGAACTATCATCTTATTTTAAAAATTATTAATCAATCGACAATAATTAATAATCAGTAGAAACTTACAAGTTGATGCCATGACCAGTCTGATCACGTATTATCCTCTGTGACAGTTAACCCACGACTGAGCAGGCTCCCGATCAGCAGCTTGCTGTGGTTACAGTACTGCGTGGATTGCTTTCTCTTGGTCCCAGCTCTGTGTCTCTGTTTCTCTCTGTTTCCCCTCTATTCCTCTCTCTCTCTCTCTCTCTCTCTCTCT
>NW_004798559.1:34193-37818 GCF_000002075.1 Aplysia californica | reverse complement strand
TCTATCTATCTATCTATCTATCTATCTATCTATCTATCTATCTATCTATCTATCTTCAAGTGTAACTTTCAAGTGGTATGATAACATAATTTTGGGGTCAATGGTACCTGCATAGCCAGTTTTCAAGGAACAGATCGCGACAGATGACAAACAACCATAAACAAAAACCAGCAAACAAACAAAAATTCTAAAACCCCCAAAAGGTCGATTGGGCGTTTATAAGCCTCTCCTCTCCACTCGTTCCTTTCCTCACCCCATACTCCGTCTCTCAAAATCTATAAACACCAGAAACAAAACAACTGAACCACCAAATTTCCAGCGTAATTTTAAAAATAATTTTTAAAATAACAAATTCCCCTAAACTGCTTTCACTAACTCCCCATCCTTTCACCCCCCCCTCCCCCGCCCACAAAAACCGCCCTCTCACCAACCCTCTTTCTAATCACATTTGTAACGCACAGACAAAAACAGACGCACACGCAAGCTTACACACATGCACCCACTCGTCGGTAATCGAGTCCACGACATGACATCGTACCACAAATCTCCCAGACATCAGCACATACAATATTTATTAGACGTGCAGGGATTTATTTTGAGCGTCCCCTCCCCCACCACTTCTGTTCCACCTTTTTCAGTATACATTTCCATGTTCACACTTTTTAGTTGGTTAAATTGTTTTTTCTCCCACGAAAGAGGGGATTGCGCCGTTTTTTTATTCTTCGTCTGTTTGTTCAATTGTTTATGCGTTTGTTAGTGCGTTTGTTTGTTCGTTGTTTCGTAAGAGGTTTACGGCACTTGCAACACAATAAGGTCATACAAGTGCCGGAGAATAGATGTGTTGCAACACATAGAATACCCTGCACACAAAAGAAGGAGAGATAAGGACGATAGGTGTTTGATAAGAAAAAAGGAGCATACCACACTAGAGCACCAGCCAACCACCCACGTTTGTTTTTTTGTTTTTTTAAATTAGGTACATTTTCCGCGCCCCCCCCCCCCCCCCAATTAACACAGTTTAGATCATGTACGTGGCGAGCTTGGAGCCTGACGACAAAGAGCGGCATCCAGGGTAGGAAAAGACTTGATCCCCAGACACTAAAACGTACAGAAGAGTATGGCAAGGAAGCGTCCTACTGTCATATGTAATGTTCGGAGGAAGGATACAGGAAGAGCTAACTATTTTACCTCTGTTATTAACCAAACAGTCGATGCTTTGTCATTAGAACCTCAGATAAGAGTACTGTATTTTTCGGGTATTCGATACCCACTCTAGCCAACGCTGTCACCTACCAGCTCACGCCCCTGCTATCTCATCCGAACATCTCCATGGACACAAAGAGACAGCTTATCACCTCAATATTCATATCAACAGTATGCTACCAGTCCCAGACCTGGACATTAAGCAAAACCCATGAGAAAGCAAAATTACAACATGCGAAATTAAATGTCTCCGTAAAACCGTTAACATCACAGGGCGAGCCAGGCAGAGGAATGAAGAACTAAGAGCAGCTATCGGCATTGAGTCCTGTCTGCATCACATAAAAAGATAGAGAATAAAATGGTTTAGCCACCTGTTACGTATGTCACCTGGCCTGCCAGCCTCGAGAGGCTACAACACCAAGCACTCAGGCTATACAGGAAGAGGAAGACAACTAAAAAGGGTGATAGAGGGTGTCAAGGAAACCCTAAGAAAACATGATATCACAACTGAAAGAACTGTGCAGCTGGCCTACCGTAGAAAACTGCATCTCCCCTCGACGCTTAACGGCAACAGAGCATGAAAAAGTAAAATTAAGAAGATACCAACTCTTCATACTATTTTCTCTAATCACTCTACAGGCTTGCGACTGTCGTTAAACGTCTCACGGTTCAGCACTGTAAATTGTTGCTTAATTAGTCTTTGTCTTTTTTGGAATCAACAACGGTCAACTATGACACCAACCTTCGCTTTCCTTGTGACGAACTCCTCCATGGCTCTTGACAGTAACAGCAAAGACACTCAGACTGAAGCATAAACCTAAGCAATAACACATAATAACCTACACAACGATTCAACACCACCCTCAGTGGGTTGTCACTCACTGTTATTTATCTGTTTTCCCAGGTCTCAACTCTCAACTGCTGTGAGAGGACGTGCTCAAGAAACTAGATCTAGCGTTTTTGTCTATTTGTTGTTGTTGTTGTTGTTTTTTGTTTTGTTTTGTTCTGTTTTGGCGCGTTTTGGTGACATCCGCTTAACAATGGAAATCTTTAATTCATGACTGACATTTCTAATCATATTAACAATAATTTTACCAAGTTCTAGATGAGTGAATGTTCAGTGTGTAGATTTCTATGTGTGTGTAAGACAGTTTTTTTTATATAATGTTCAACATAGAAATATAGGAAACATAAAACAACCCGCTATTCCAAAGTCAGAAATGATCGCTATTCCAGTGTAAAGCATTGCACAAACTGGCCATACCGATGTGCAGCCATGTTTAACGTCTACGCTAAAGTGATTGTCAATCTTTTGTTAGCTAGTGTGTGGGTGGCGCATGCTCTGTTGTGGTTTGCTCCTTCTTTTTTTTCTCAAATATCTTTCGTGCGTATCTCTCTTCCTTCTCCTGAGTGTTTATTACTCTCTTGTTTGTTAGTGTTTGAGCGCTTAATCGGCTGCTCGCACTGTATGCTTCCCGGGAAGCTGAGAATGTTTCGGAGTGCTCTATGGTCTGCTGGGGTAATAATATAGTGTAAAGCGCATAGAGCCTGCTGTTGAGCGGGGATATGCGCTATACAAATGCTATCTATTATTATTATTTATTTATTGTAACACATCTAATCTTCGACACTTACTTTGCCTTGCTTTATCCTTCCTTTTGAACTATCTAGGGCGTCGAAGTGAGAAAAGCTCTCAGTCTCTGGCAAGTTGAATGGACTCTATGGGTGGGATGTTTCGGGTCTTCAGGGTATCCCTCACACCCTCGATCCAGGTCTGTGACACTTACATGGCCTAATTGTAATGCAAGTACCGTAAAGCTCTTAAAACATTTTTTTTAACAAACAAACACATAAAACAAAACAAAAACAAAGCAAAACAAGTTTTGATAGCCAAAACCCACCGTTGCTACCTTTAAAGATGCCAAAATTGTCTTTGCGTCCACCTACACGTATTTCCAAACTGTCCATTATTTAACAATACCTGTCACTACCCGGGGGGATCCGCACCGCCCACGAAAAGTATCCAATCGCCCATGTTGGCAAGTTCTGGTCTACACTGAATGTTTTGTTTTAGGGAAAGTTTTACAGCATTTACCACACAAAGAAGCCTATGTTTGTGCGATTCAGCAAAATTGAGATGGGGTTGAATAGATATATCTTTCTCACTCTCTCTCACTCTCTCACTCTCTCTCTCTATCTATCTCTCTCTCTCTCTCTCTCTATCTATCTATCTATCTATCTACCAATATATCTATCTATCTATCTATCTACCTATTTATCTATCTATCTACCTACCTATCTATCTATCTATTTCTATCTATCTATATATCTCTCTCCTCTTTTTTCTTTCCTCTTTCATGAGTACTTTTCTTCAATTTTTAATCCTTCCATCTCTCTTACCCTCACCCACCCCCAGCCTCTC
>NW_004798559.1:24628-32748 GCF_000002075.1 Aplysia californica | reverse complement strand
CTTGCAAAATTCAAGAGGTCATTGTTGCAACAGATAATAAGCCTGAGATATGTTATGTAGGCTTTTGTGTCTCGGCAATGCTTTTGTTAGCTTGTCATTGTCATAATGGACAGTGCAAAAAGGTACTTGGCTAGTGATTTTCAAACTACGCATTTTTAAACTCTCTCTCAAACAAACACTCTTTCTCACTCTCTCTCTTTCTCTCTTTCTCTCTTTCTCTCTCTCTCTCTCTCTCTCTCTCTCTCTCTCTCTCTCTCTCTCTCTTACACACACACACACACACACACACACACACAAACAAACACACACACACACACACACACACACACTATTTTAAATCCTATGTTGCAGCTCCTTTAAACAAATGTCGCATTGTAAGGGAGACAGAAACAGGTTGACAGAGAGACAACGAGATAGAGATACAGTGGGTGTGCCCAACACCTCGCGTAGAATGACCAAATTGTTCTTGAAATTTGAGAGCTGAATTTGGACTGAACAAGGTCTGCATCTGTTATCATATTGAACTGCTTACCACAAAAACAGTAATTACGCTTAGAACAAAAATAAAATGAAACCATAAAGCAAAACTGTCTTCCTTTTTGGTTTTAGCTACATCGGATTACTTTAAAACAAGTTTCAAACCAAGTACCGTCAGAAAAAGAGTTATAATTTTGTTGGGTAGTGTTGTCCTTTCTCCTGTGCTCTGTCGCTAACTCCTCCCCCCCCCACCCCCATCTCAACCAACTCCACCCCTGTAATCCACCTCTCATCCATGTCTCAAAATCACGAGATTATCTTTCCTTGTTCCAGTCTATCTGAGATCAATACCTGCTATCGACATTCTAGCGGAAGGCTTTTATCCCTCCTTCTCCCCCTCTTTCTTTTTCAACAGTTGTTAATGTTTTGAAAACATTAAACAAAAGAAAGAATTTGAAAAAAAGCCCCCCCCCCCGCCCCAAAAACTCCAAAAAACAAAACACGTCCAAAGTTTGACAGGGCGGAGAGTAACACAGCGTAAAGTAGCAAGTAGTGCAGGCGAACTTGCTCTGACGACCTCCTGTATAAGACAATCACCTGTAGACACGGCCACTTCCCATTTCCCCCATATGTTTTCCCCCCCTTTCTTTTGCCTTATAATGAGACTGTTTACAACATCCACCTGTCTAAGACAACCACTTTTCCCTCTTAACAATATTGACAGAAGTCTGAGACAATTTCATCTGTAGTGAAACTCAACTAACGTGGACAGAACAGACATCGTAAGTGACCCGTCGCCAGCTTAGAGTGCAAAACTTTCAATAAAGGATTTGTTTGATTGAGTAATTCCAACGACGCGAGTCAATCATCTAATGGTTTACTGTATTTGTAGTTTTCAAAACGTTGACCATTTGGATCGATATCACTTTCGACACAGTCTTAATCCGATTCTTATCTGGATTTCTTTTAAGAACGTAGAGTGGGAGACGGAGGTTATTTTTTTCAGAGGAAGCGCGGGGGAGGGGGGGGCGTTGAGGTGGCTTGGAGTTGGATGATTAAGTTCGTGCTTTTGCGTTGTGAAACATTGCTTTCTGTATATTGTTCCTAAAGGCTGCATTCAGAAGGGCAATCAGTTGCAGAACTTGCGTTAGTGGGTCAGATGTTTCAACTTTGATCACATATGTCTTATTGTAAAAGGACAAAGAAAGAGAGACTCACATTTAATTTCAACGCTTTGTAGTGTCGTCTCTCCATATGTGATTCGTCATACTGAGGTCTCTAATTGTAGCAAAGTGTGACCTCGACCCTTTATTTCTTTGACTCCTTCTGAATTATCGATTGATGGATCATTATTTCTAGAACCGTCCCTCGTCAGCACATGACAGACTAACAATATCACAAGAATCAGCCAACCATGGTGTGTTTTTTTTAAGACTGCACATTAGAGAAAGTCTTTAAAAACCCTTAGATGTAGATTTATTTTTATTCATTTGGATTTGTTTAATGGTGGTAAAGAGTTTACTCGTCTAAGAGGGAGAGAGAGAGTGGGGATGGAGAGAGAGGGACAGAGGGACAGAGAGATAGATAGAGACAGACAGACAGACAGGCAGAAAGGGAGAGAGATAGAGTGGGAGGACGGAGAGAAAGAATAAAAGAGAGAGAATGAGAGAGAATAAGAGAGGGAGACATAGGTAGAGGGAGGGAGAATGAGAGAGAGAATGAGAGAGAGAGAGGAGAGAGAGATAGAGATATATAATGAGAGGAGAATCAGAGACTGGTATGGGGAGAGGGAATGGGTGAATGAGAGAAAGAAAAAGGGAGAGAGAGAGATAGATAAATAGAAAGGGAGAGAGAGAGAGAGAGAGAGAGAGAGAGAGAGAGAGAGAGAGAGAGGGGGGGGGAGAGTGGGAGGTTGTGGGGGCTGTGGTGGGGGAAAGGGGTTTCAGTCGTAAAACAAGTAATCTACTTATCTAGCTTGTATTACTTTCTAACATGTTCAGAAAAAGATTGAATCCACGGGTAACTCTATTTGAATTTCTTTTTCTTGTTTTATTTTTATATTTCAGCATTTCGTTTTCCCACACTCTTTTTTCCATCCATGCACTCCTCTATTTCTTAAACTGTACACCAGAGTACGTGATTTCTTCTTATCTTTTTACATTTTCAATATTATTTTTGTTTTGTTTTTGCTAACAAAAGGTTTTGAAACAAAACGTGTTGTGTAAAAATGACTATAAAGACAATCATAATTTCTTAGTTTAGCAGGGAAAGAGAAATAATTACGACAGTCGACGCTAATTACAGAAAGTAATATAATATACCATTACAATTTTGATAACTGTTACCCAGACTGAGAGTTTATTCAAACATCTTCAGATTACTCAATTACAATTTCTCGTCCTGTACACCCAAAATCCTACTTAAATTGTTGGATTCTAATGCTTTTATTTTTGAGTCAACATCTTGAAACCCCTTACAAAAACAGTTCACTTTACTTCCATTGTGCGGGGCTGGTCCTCAATTTGACCACAGCCGGTGCATTGTTACTTGTCTTCACACCACTCTCAGCCATGTTTGGACAATATCGGGGACGGCCGGCTCTCAAAGGAAAATCATACAAACGCGCAATCAAATGAAGGGTGATGTTGGTAAACACCAGTGAATAGGTGGGGTGGGGGCAGGGTAGCGGCTCTGTGATTATGTGAATGGTCGTTTGGTTTCTATTATGAAAATGCGTGCTAACGTAAACAAAATGTTACCCGTGAAAGTTTCAACAATAAGGTTCATAATGGCGTTTAAGGCCCTGCGGGGGAAGGGACCAACAGTGGTGGGGGTGTCAAGGTTCACACAATGACCAGCTAGGATGAGAGACATGGCCGACAATAGAATGTTGAGTCTTTGAAGACAGACGCCGGTTCACTTTTGTTTATTCATTTTTTAAAGTTTATTGTTTGTCCGTTTTTTTCACCCAGGGGTGGGAAGGGGAGGAAGGGGAAGGAGTTGTTGTGGGATATATAAAGTCGGTAAGACTGAACATTTCCCAGTTCTTTCTACCGCACTTGCAGTGTAAGGAACAGCTATTTTTCGCTCTCGACGGATATTATTCAAGCATTTCTTCGGATTTCATCACATCTCTTTGCCATGGATACTCTCACAGCTCCGGACGTTCCTTTCGTCTCTGGTGACTTTTTAGCTGCCAAGAAGATGTGCGTTGTGAGCGTGCTCTGTGAGAAGAAGAAGACACCCGTGCGTGTGTTGGAAGTCTCGACTGTCGACGACACCGGAGTGTCTGTTCGTAAAGCCATCAAGACGATTCCTCTTCTCGACTCTGAGGGCAAGGACAAGTGGGAACACATTCTCAAGGAAATCAGCATCATGCACAGCATCCAGCACCTTCACGTCATGAGACTAGACTGGGCCGTGAGGTGTGAGGACTTGGTAGCGATCTGCATGCCTCTCTGCTCTCACGGGACTCTCAGCACGTGTCGTGGCCGGCTCAGCCATGAGCAGATAGAGCGATATTTCCTACAAACAGCCTGCGCTCTCAGATATCTCCACGACTTGCGGATCATCCACGGAGATGTGAAACCTGCCAATGTGTTAGTGCACTCGTCGGACAACGCAGTGCTCGCGGACTTCGGTAGTGCTCGTCTGTTGTCTGATGAGGAAGACACTGTTGGCCCCGACACCTGGGAGGGGACTCACGGGTTCGTCGGTCCGGAGGTTCATTCAGGAGCCACAACAGTCGACGCTTTTCTGGTAAGTTGGGTTTTTTTATTTTTGTGTTCATAATTTGTATGCTTCTGTATTTATGTGGGTGGTTTAGGGTGTCACTGATATGCACTACTTCATTTAAACTTTTTTTGGTAAATATCTTTATCTCGTTACCCTAGAATTTCCAAGTTCTATCTGACATTTTTTGGCCGTTTTTTATGTAGTATAGGGTTTTACGGCGCTCGCAACTGCTAAGGTCATATGAGCGCGTTGGCCGTTTTGAGTTGCTAAGATTATTAAGCCCTATCAAAATGGTAAGATTGTTCGGAGTCACTATAAAGTTATTCAAAGATATACATTTTTAAAAAGCGTGACTATGTTTCAAAACTCAAAATCTTTAACATCGATTTTTTTTAATTTTAGGGTAACGTTTTTCCTCTCACCTCATACTAAATAATAGCTATCATGTCAGTGGGCATCTTTTTTACTCAAACAATAAAATCGAACGTGTTCCATGTTCACTGTTTCTTTTGCCTACTTTTTAATTTTGCTGGATAATCTCTGTATTTTGTTTAATTGTTTGTAAAATAGTTGTCATCGTTTGGCCATTTTTGTGAGTAAAACAATTTAGATTTAATTATCCATATTAAGGTTGTACTATATGGTTAGATGATTGTTATCTTTGTGGCTGTTTAGACATAATATTATATGTTTACTGGAACGTTGTATTCTTTATGGTCCAGGTTGGCCTTGACAGGCAGGATCGAATGGTCTAGATAGTTCTTGTTGTTGGTGGCATCGAAGATTTATTCAAGGAAAACAAAAGACACGGCTTCTGTTAATAAAGAAAAAAGAACAAACCAAACAAACAAAAAAACACATACACAAAAAACAAAACAAAAGACACAGACAAAAAAGCAGCAACCGACATTTAGAACATCATCTCCTTCCACTCTTTCCCTCAAGGAGTCGATAGTCTTGTGGACTCGTAATCGTAAGATTGCGAGTTCGGGGATTCGAGCGTAAGCTCGGTCTGACGTCGTGTCCTTGAGAAAGGCACTTTACACGGATTTACCGCTGGGCTCCCTCTTTTCGGAGATGAAAGTTAAACTCAGAGGTTCAACTCTTGAATAATCTACTTAGTGTCGATAGAGGTGTTAATCCTATACCATTTCATTTTTCCTCCGTACAGATGGACGCGTACTCACTCGGAGCCACACTATGGGCCACGGTCCTGAGACGGAAGCCACGGGACAAGAATCTTCTACGCGCTGTGAAAAAGCGTGTCTCTCTGCCGGATATGTACAGGTAACTTATCGTGCTTTTTTCATTATTTATTTAAATTTAATTCTTTAATTTCATTTCTTATATTTTAGGGGGGGGGGGGGGAGGGGTAAGTGCTTTACGGCACTCACAACTGCATCAGGTTATAGGAGCGCAAGGGACACATTAAGCTTTTTTAATTGGTAGGAATAAATTTTGAATTTACCTGATTACGTAATTTTAGTCGTTTACACGAGAGCCTTCTGATCGCGTGTGGTTCGAATTCTTTTCTTTCCCTCAGTTTTTTGTGCCTAACTTTTCCTTGCACTATTTAATTTGTAATGAACATTATAATTGTGTCGATGTTCTTCTCTTTACCCAATCTTTAACGATTTTCTGATACTGTCAACTGATCTGTTCGGTTATCGTTCATTAGTTAATATAATCAAGCAAAATGTGCGTTCAGGAATATTACCTACAAGTAATATCTGCACTCCTTTGCTTGATGATGACATTTCTTCAAAATGAAAGTAAACGAATTTTTACCTCGCAAAGCGCATTTTGGGAATAAGACGCGGAAACTGACATTAGTCTTTATTTAACACCGATTTCAACACGATAGTGTATCTAAAAGGTCGGACCATCGCAGTGTCCGAGCTTCAGTATTGCCTGTCAGGGCCAACCACGGATGAGAGAGATACAATATCTCAGAGGAAAGACAGAGATACTCGATAAAACTTCTGCCAACACAAGAATCCAACTAGGGTCTCCTACGTGCGACGGCGAAACGCTCAACACAGCACCACATACGCTTGTACCCCAATATTTTAATAATACTTAAACGCTTAAAAAATCTGAAACACAACACGCGCAGTAATAGATAGCATTTGAATAGCGCAAATCCAAGCACAATAGCCAGCTATATGCGCTTTACAATCTATACCATTACCCCAGCAAACCCGAATGCATTCTGAAACAATCTTAACTAACTGGAAAGAATACAGCGCAAGCTGCCATTTTAAGGCGGCAAAACACAAACATACTAACAATAATTTTCGCTGTGTTTGGCTGGGTACGTATTCCCACCTGGGTGAAGTGAGGACAATTTGTGCAAATTGCCTTTCTCAAGTTCACAACGTCGGGCCTGAGACTCGAACCCGGAACCTGCAACTTTAAGATTGAATGTCCGCAAGAGTAAACATTAGACTACCTACATAGTACTGTTTGTCACCAATTTCTAACCTCTACGCCGTTCTCTCCTCCTCAGGTGTGTGCTGGAAAAACTGGTGCAGAAGAAGCCACGGAAGAGACAGACTGTCCACAGTGTGCTGGAGGCTCTGCGCTCTCAGGACAGGTTCAGGGCCGTCATAGATAGGTTGTAGTGTGTCATAGGGAGTAGTGTGTCATACGTTGTTGTATGTCATAGACAGGGTGTAGTGTGTCATAGACAGGTTGTAGTGTGTCATAGACGGTTGTAGTGTGTCCTAGACAGGTTGTAGTGTGTCATAGAATGGTTGTAGTGTGTCATAGACAGGTTGTAGAGTTAACTGACCCGAATCTTCGGGTTTGTTTGATTTATATATAAGATAAGATAAGGTAAGACAAGGTAAGGTAAGGTAAGGTATTTTTAGTGTCTTCACTTCATGTATTTCTACTATGTTGTACTTCGGGTTTATATTCAGTCGTTTATAAAAGACTAACTCTACAGCTGTTTCAATTCAATTATGTTTCTTTATTTATTAATCATTTACTAAAGTTTCCTTACACTTTTTTAAAAGGTTTTTATCTAACACATTCATCGGCACTTGCATGACTGTATTGTATTGCAAGTGCAGTAAAATTCTTACTAAAACAAACTAACACACTTAGCTGCATCATTTAAAAAAAACAACTAAAAAAAAACCCCCAAAAAATCTACTTAACTTTCTAACACTATACTAATCTTTACCAAGTAGTACAATTTTGTTTATTAGCATTTATTAATATGGTTTGCATAAGTGAATGTCCTACTAGACACAGATAAACTGTTAAGATACTGGCCAAATAGCCCACAGGTGGAGGAACAATTAAACAGAAAAGTATTTTAGTAAAAGTAGACACATGAAAAGAAAGGAAGATAAGACAAGACAAGATACGATAAGATAAGATAAGGTTAGACAAGATTAACGAAGAAAATTAATGGTGGATATACCAAAACTTTAGTTATAATTTTAAATGGAATTCTAAAGCACTTGCAAAAACAAACATGCCATACTATGAGTACCTATATAATATTATTTACTCTGCCATCAACACAGTTTAGCTAACTTAGGGGCAGGGTTAACATTACATTAGAAGGCAACAAAATGTCTACAGAAAAAGAGTAGTACAATAAGCTGTACTTGCCTCTGAGGATTGGAACTCACCTCTTATGCGAGAAACGATAGAAAGCCACTTAAACGCAACGTATACCTAATCCATTATTATGTTATTC
Organism: Aplysia californica; assembly: GCF_000002075.1. Lineage (NCBI taxonomy): Eukaryota > Metazoa > Mollusca > Gastropoda > Aplysiida > Aplysiidae > Aplysia > Aplysia californica. The sequence continues at coordinate 24,821 of NW_004798559.1, read as the reverse complement.
TTTACTCTTATTTATGTAACGTTTTGAGTATTTAATAATTAGTTCAGATAAGACTCACCATTAAACACACAAATTATTACATAAGGAAAATAAGTAACAATAATTGCTAATCCAGACCATTTTAATGTTTAAAAAATGACCTGATGCTAACACATGTAAGTTTAACATTCACTAACTAACACTAACCCCCCCC
>NW_004798559.1:19408-23583 GCF_000002075.1 Aplysia californica | reverse complement strand
CTCTTTTTCTCTTCCTTTCTCCCTCTCTCTATCTCCCCCCACCCCCGCTGTCCGTCTGTCTGTATGTCTGTCTGTCTGTTTGTCCCCCACCCTCTCTTTCACACGCCAGAACACACTGACCTCATTAAAAAGGCTTCCTCAAAAGACCCACATACGGTTTCTCCCCACTACTGTCTCAGAAACCATCAGGGACTGTCACAGCAGACAGACGCATCAAACATGACACTTAAGGCAGGGAGAGCTGGTCCAGTCATTTGGCTGTCAGCTGCCATATTGTTAATATGCTTCTTCACCACCTTTTTTTTTACAATTTAGAAGAATATTGATCTTCAGCATGTTCCCTCCGCCATTTTTATCTCTATGAGACAGCTATTATTCAGACGTGTAAAGTGTTCACAGTGGATTAGCATGTAAGGAGATGTCCAGTGAGAAAGACAGATCGTCCCTTTCACTTTTTTCGCACTCACTGCGACCAGCTTTTTTTTGCCTTGCAAAGTCCTAAAAATAAGGTCATTCTTGTACCGTTAGTACAGCTCTTTACAATAATAAAATGATATGCTATTATATATCATAATAAGGATAATAAATAACATAAATATGTATAGCAATTACCGCCACTCAAAAGCAAGCTCTATGCCATTTACACTATATTAATATTATTTTAAACCCAGACGATCTAAGAATACTCATAATATACATTCTCGGCGTCCCGGGAAGTATACAGTTCAAGCAGCTATTAAGCTGACACGATCTTTAACTGTCTATCTGGGTGCTCATTTCTACCTCCACCAAGGGAGGGGAATTTGCTAAAAGTGCTTTTCTTAAGGACGCTACCTGTGTATTTTGACAGGATTCGAACTCACTCCTCCCTTACAGAAGTGAGTCGTACTGTCTAAGCACTAGGCCACCGACACCACAACTATTATAACTATGTCATTATACTTCTTCACCTGTTTTTAGAAGTTAGAATATTGATTTATAAGCATGTTTCCTCCGTCATTTTTATCTCCCTCTGACAGCTATTATTTAGACATGTAAAGTGTTCACAGTGGATTAGCATGAAAGGAGATGGCCAGTGAGATAGACAGAGCGTCTTTCTTTTTCTTCTTTTGCACTCGCTGCACTTAGTTTTATTGCCTCCTCCAGTCTGAAAATAGGTTCATGCTTGCACCGTAATCACAGGACTTGACAATTTATGTGCAGAACAGTACAGAACATAATATAATGTCTCTTACCACCTGAATAAACCTATGCGATAAATAGAATATTATGCCCTCCGGTCACTCGCGGTCTACGATATGATATAACTCGTCAAACTTCGATAGAATGGCATTTTGTGTTTCCCTTACTTGACAGGAGTCCGGTGAAGAAAGAATTGAATATTGAATATTTGTCAGCCCTAAGATTATGAATCATACGCTCAGAATTAAGGGGAAAACCTTCATCAACATTTTAATGCACTCTTGTTCACTTGAGGCAATACTGCTTACGTCACCTTATTTATTTCATTGAGTTTTTTAAGGTTGGGAAAACATTTTTTTCAAAGTATTGAACTATTGTGAAAACTGCGTTCTTCACATTTTGTTCAAAGTATTGAACTATTGTGAGAACTACGTTCTTCACATTTTGTTCAAAGTATTGAACTATTGTGAGAACTACGTTCTTCACATTTTGTTCAAAGTATTGAACTATTGTGAGAACTACGTTCTTCACATTTTGTTCAAAGTATTGAACTATTGTGAGAACTACGTTCTTCACATTTTGTTCAAAGTATTGAACTATTGTGAGAACTACGTTCTTCACATTTTGTTCAAAGTATTGAACTATTGTGAGAACTACGTTCTTCACATTTTGTTCAAAGTATTGAACTATTGTGAGAACTACGTTCTTCACATTTTGTTCAAAGTTTTTTTTTTGGATTTGTGACATTAAAAAGAAAAAAATGCTCATTGATGTGCTCCTTAATCCTAGCTATTTTTTTAAAGCAATCTATAATCTTCAAACAGAAGTGTTGTTTTAAAAAATGCAGATTTTGTGGTTGAAGGTGCCTGGGTATTTATTTGTACAAAATATATTTTAAAATATGTTCAGGAAATTTCCTTTATAAAAACTGGTCTTTGAAAAATTGAACACAAAGGCACCTTACATTGAAAGCTTTAGAAATTCCAGATTATTTATTTTTTTCCCACAATAACTAAAAGTACCATGTTTTGCTTTTTTATGCAGAAAAAAAAATCCAGGGTGTCCATGGAAAAATTAACGATAGTACGCCACCAAAATTTGGCCACTTCCAAAGCTTGAGTCTTTTAAAAACTGTTAATTTATATTGTTGTGACTTTCATCAAGGTTTTTTTTGTGTGGGTTGACCAAGAAATGTGTTTCGAAATATACATAATTTGGATTGAAACCACCCCCCCCTCCCTTGAAATCGGATTGATAACCCTCTTTTGCCCCCCTCCACCATAATGATAAAACTGCCTAACCGGTGGGGAAAAAAAACGGTTTCTTTTGTTTCCTTATCTTGACAATCGCCCTGATGTCACTATACTGCCACATTATGTACAGTATCATTTAGGAAGCGAACGTCCATCTTTTTGTCAGGGCCAGCAGAGGGATACAAGGTATTTTTTTTTTGTACGTGTTTTACGGCGCTGGCAACTGCATAAGGATACAAGGTATAAACAGAAAGGCCAAGAAAATAGATATAAAAATTATGATCCTCACTCGAGAATCGAGCCATAGTCTCCTGCATGCAAAAACAAATGATCAAACCGGGTGCTGCAATATAGACACTTATCTAGGCTGGTACGACGTATTGTGAGGCAGCGTGGTGGAATCAGGCTCTCGTCAATTTTTGGGCATGTAGAGTTATGGGTATCATATTAAAGCTTGTTCCCTTGTCTTTATTGTGATGCAAAAAATATCCATTTATCTTGAATACAAGTCGTGATATTTGGGAAAGAAGGAGGTGGGGGTCAATTATTTTCAGAAGTAAAATTAGTGAGAAAATGGCTGCCAAAGATTAGTTATGTCCTTAGCTTAAGAGTCCGTGGTAACTGAAAATCTACATTTTTTGTTCCTTTAATCAACGTTTTTCAGAAAAATTCACTCGAAAATGAGTTTTTTAATGGGCATGAAAGGTGTTGAGCCCAAAAACAAAAATTTGATAAAAATTCACAAACCTGCGGAAAAATGCAAGTTTCTTCACTTTGATTATTTTGATGAGAGCCTGATTCCACCACGCTGCCTCACATCAACAACAAAAACAAAAATACAAACAAACAATAAATATGCCAATAAAAAACAACAACAATAAGTACTCACAAAGAAACCAGAACACTGCATCGTAAGCAAATATAACATCCCAAATATCGACAAGATTGTGTGCTTTTATTAAGTCGTAACTTTGTTCCATTTTTTCTCTTCTCTCTTTCGTCTTTTTAACAAAATGCTTGTAACTTCTTCTATTATGGAACGGAAAAGACAATACTATTCCAGAGAGAAATTTGAGTCATCTTGCATTGAAGGCCATAGGTGAACTGAATAATGGAAAACATTTCTATCTGGATATGGCCTGGTCAGAAAGTGGAACCTACGAGCTTTTCAATTTATAGTTGATTGTGTTTTGAAATTCATTCACAAAAACTTTGCCACTGACAATTCCAACCCCAGTTTGTTCACAAATAATGCGGGCATTTATTTCTGGAAAAAAAACCCAACCAAAAACGATAAGAAATAATTTTAAAATGAGTTAGCGGCACAGGTTATGGACGGAGTAGACTGAAACGTTCACCTTCTCCCAGACAATCGATCGACAAGAGTACAAACAAGAGTACAAAAGTTAGAAATGAATTACAAGCCAGAAACCCTGCCCTAGTTTTCGATTTTTTAGTGGTTTAATTTGTCGATTCTTATGAAAAACAAGTCGAAAACCGACTCGACTTATTAAAGGACCCGAAACGACGTGAACCGGTTCGCTGAGTATCTATTACGAGCACGATGCGAAAACGATAGTTAGTATCGATTAGTCTTAGGAAGAGGGCGAGAATATCTTTGTCTCATTTTCTTTTCTTTTTTGTAAGGATATGAGTTTTTGTCTTTTACCTTTTCTCTCTCTCTTTCTCTCTCTCTCTCTCTCTCTCTCTCTCTCTCTCTCTCTCTCTCTCTCTCTCTCC
>NW_004798559.1:16903-17581 GCF_000002075.1 Aplysia californica | reverse complement strand
AGAGAGAGAGAGGGGAAGAGATAGAAAACAAATCAATATTAAAATTCTAAAAATATTAGTTGATCTTTTCTTCCACATCTTTCCGAATTGACCAGCATCATCGCTACCACCGCAAGTACTGTTGTTGTTGTTGTCAGCATCACAATCCTGTCAAACATCTACTCAAAGGAATATGATAAAAGGGGGTGTAGGAATAAAAATATTGGGGGGGGGGGGGTTGGACAAGTGGTAGAAAATTAATAAACGGGAGGGGGAGGGGGATTGGGACTTTCAACCTCATACCCCTGTACTAGTAGGAGCAAATTTGTTTTATGTCTCCTTCAGTGAATAAAAGAGGAAGAGATCATGACATTTTAGTGATTTTAGTAATTTACTGTGACAACTTTTCCCATTTAGGAACAAATCATTTTCATTAAAAAAAATATAAACCAACGTACAAAAGTTTTTAAATTGCACAGAAAAATGAGGTAGCCAACCCGGTACCGGTAAAAGATCTAATACTGAGGGTAGTGTGCAATTTACAAACAACTTAAAAGAAGTTTCATTCATATATTATTATCTAGATTCTAGATAAAGCTTTCTCATGACCATCGGTTGTGGCAAGCTGTAAACTAATAAACAGGGGAGGGGAGGGGGGGTATGCGAAGAAAACCCTGTAAATTAATACACCGGGAGGGC
>NW_004798559.1:12905-16561 GCF_000002075.1 Aplysia californica | reverse complement strand
TCCCCCCCCCCCCTTAACCTCTAAACACCCAGCTTCCCTCACCAAACACGATCACATAGAAACAGCTAAGCACAACCCGACACACCAAACTCTCCGGCGTTAAGACCTTCCTGGCAATCTTCGGGCCTTGGTCAACTCCGCCCTGGCTTGTCGTAAACCTGTCACGTGATGTCACCTACCCTGCGGCCAATGACCGGCGAGTGACCACAAGTGACCACTGAGATACAAATGCCACGGGAGATTGGGGGGTGTTGGGTTGGAGGAGATGTCAAAACGAGGTTGTTGTAGGTCACACGATAAATAATGTACCAACGTTAATCTATCGCTAGTGTTAATGCTAATGATCGTGTGCGTCATAACACCATGTCAACATTCGTCTCAGGAATCGCCGTCTGTAGTGTAGTGGTTAGGCTCTTCCACTTCGCACCCAGAGGACTGAAGTTTGATTCCCATTTTGCGAGAATCTGTATTGAGTAAAATTTAAGTTGCTCTCGCATCCGATCCAGAGATTGGGGATTTTCTTGTTAGTGAGACAACTTCCTGAACATTCGGCATATTGTGGTACGGTGGCCAGTTCCTTTCCGTGCCGCCTTTACTTCCCCAATTCGGAGTCGGGTACTTATTACTGCTGGGTGGGCAGAAGGGAGCGAAAAAAATCCGTATCCGAACCGAGGTTTAAACCCGGACTTTCCGGTTCGGAGACAAGCGCACTAACCACTCCAACACCGCACCCTCGTGCATTGAGTACATGGTGTATCTCGGCCTCTCAGTTGAAACGTTTTATTCCTCTCACCACGGTTGGCTCTGAGAGGTAAGGCGGATGCCCGCGCCGTAAATGCTCTAAATGATTTACATTTGCAGGCTTGGGCATAAAAAACTAAATTTCTTATACATGTCAAATTATTAAAGATCAAGTTACATTAGAAACATTGATTTTAGTTTGGAAACGATCACTTTATTCTAAACGCCCTTAAAGATGACTAAGTTCTGGTCATTTGGAAAGATGATCATATTACATGCAAAATTGAATCCAATCTGTCTTCATCGATCACCCATAGTTAAGGTGACAATTAATCATCTTCTTCAGGTGGCGCTCTTTGATAGGGTCATCATAATATTATTATAGAACAATAGTATGTGGTTGGCGGGCGATTTGATGTGGTTTGCTCCTTCTGTCCTATCAAACCTCTATCGTCCTGATTTCTCCTTCATTTTTGTGTTTGATATCTTCTTATATCACCTCTAATCTTTGACCCTTGTATGACCTTATATTGTTGCCAGTGTCGTATAACGGTTACAAAAAAAATTAAATTAAAAAGCAATCTCAAGGGACACTGAGAAGTGACAGTTTGTGTGGGAGATTGTCTTGGACATGTGATGGGAAGAACCTGGCAGTGTCATACTTCACAAAACTGACGCCTGTGACGTAGTGGTTCAATGCTTCGCTGTCGCAAGAAAAAGACCCTAGTTCTTGAAAAGAAACACGTACATAACACGTCTGTATATTTTTGAGTGGTGATATTTTTTTACCACGAAAATGTCGCATTTTCACCTTGTGTGTTGTGGCCTAAGGATAAAACAGTTGACTTTTGCAAAAATGAGTAAGGCTAAAACGGTTCTAATACTCAATACCTCACCATGCATTGATGATTAAGCTATACTACGTCTGGTAATAAGGTTCAGTATGTCTGTGACACATGGTATGGGTTTAAACCCATTTCACCCATGCGATGATAACAATAATAATTAGCATTACTTGTATCTCGCAAATTCCTGCGAAACAGCAAGCACTATGCGCTTTACAATTTATATTATTACCCTTGCAGCTGAGAGCATTCTGAAACAATCTCAACTTCCTGGGAAGAATACAGTGCAGGCTCCGTCTTTCTTTCATTCTGACAAGATCTAGCACTATCTTTGGGCGGGCACCCATTCCGACCTAGATGAAGTGAGGAAAATTCGTGTAGAGTGCCTTTCCCAACGACACCACGTTGGGCCTTAGGCTCGAATCCTCGAACCTGCAACCCACAATTACGAGTCCGCCACCCTAACCAGTTATTTATAGAACTTGGAGACACAAACTCGAAAAAAAAGGTACAGTGATGGCAAACACTTTAAAAATATATGAATGAGTAATAGAATATTGTGAAAAACGAGCTATTTCGCAACATTATGTCAGCAAAAAACAGTGACATCACCGGCAAAAAATATACTCTCTCAATAAAAGAAGATTATTTCAAGATCGTGAAAAAAAAAATCTATTTTGATAAGGGGAGACTACTCCAAAGAAAGGTCGACAACTCTGTAATGATGCTCGAGTTGCTTTGTCAAGCCCCCGTAAGTGTCACGCGGCCGAGCAACAGCGCAAAATATATTTCAAAATCCGTTACGAAAACACGGTAACCCACTGCCGAGATCCTCATAGAGACATCACAGAGAAAGCTGGTCGCACATAAAGAAACGACTGTGTTTGAATGGAGAAAGGGAAATGGCGTCTGTGACTAGCAGCTCTGTCATTTCTGTTGCTGTTTTTGGCGGCTCCGTGACTGAGCCAGTTTGTAATTGATGGTGGTTTTGTTTTTTCGGTTGTTGTTTTTTGTTGCTGTTGTTGTGTTTTTCCTGATGCGATCGGTGGTGTTTGGGTTGTTTTTCTTATTGAAAATGGTGGTGTTTCCTTTTTCTTCTTGAAATTGGTGGGGTTTTTAAAAAGATTTTTTTTTTAAAGAGTCAGGCACACGTCAATCGCGCTGAGATACAGATTTGCATGCACCCTCAAATAACACACAAAATTGTAAATCGACTGCTCAGAGTAGGAATCCGCCATACATCACTTTTGAAAATGTCATAATGTGGCAGAAATTTACACAAAACAGTCGAAATGTTGTTGACGCAATTTAGAGCATTTAGGAGGCGGATTTTGATCCTGCCTGTCAGGTCAACCAGATCTGAGAACGATGCAAACTCCTAGCTAAAAATGGAGATACACAATAAAAATACTCCCCAATTGGGAATCGAACTAGGGTCTCCTGCGTGCGACGGCAAACCCCCAAAACTCTTACACCACAAACGCCGTAACAAGCAAACCCATAACCTACTGTTATTTTTCCTCGAGAATGGGGGACGTTGGGCGAAACGAAAGGGGGGGGGGGGGGCAGTTGATTTCAAAAGTGTATCTTCAAAATCTGAAATGATTGTTTCATTCAATGTTATAGTTTGTTTTACGCCCTCCCCCCTTCCCATTAAAAAAACAAACAATTCAGTTAAATGTACATCAACAGCGAGATAGTCACAAGATCGGACATATTCACCGGAAACGTCTACAGCTGGTCAGAATTCGTCCTAAATTGTGTCGATAGGGTGTAAAATGGATAATATTTAAATTAGAAGATTGTACATACCTACCTAGTCCTTTTATTTCCCTGTGTGTAGGAGATGTGTCACTCACTGTAGCCACACCACGTCCAGGAACCACATTCTGGGCACGTCTGCTGTCTTTGGAAGAGAAAGTCCCAAGAACACTGTTGCTGTACTTCCAACTGGTGCGATCTGTTCATCAAACAATGATGTATTAGTGTTGGACGGGTAACTATGGCGTTTTGTACTCACTGTGTGCATGCGTGTGTGTGTGTGTGTGTGTGTGTGTGTGTGTGTGTGTG
>NW_004798559.1:11485-12805 GCF_000002075.1 Aplysia californica | reverse complement strand
CAGAGAGAGAGAGAGAGAGAGAGAGAGAGAGAGAGAGAGAGAGAGAGAGAGAGAGAGAGAGAGAGAGAGAGAGAGAGAGGGGGGGGCCTGAAATGAGAGTAGGAACTAGATAGAGATGCGACACAAGAATAGATTTCCCGAATTAAGAACATAAACAAAACTTCTTACTCTAGTCGGAATCGCTGAGTATTGAATGAAAACAAATCCTGAATTTAGATGGTATCTTCAACCTGAGAAATGATCGTGAAAATATCTCATAAAATATTTATTCCAACTAGCACTAAATTTAACTGTTTGTTTGTTTTAGTAGAGTTTTTACGGCGCTTGCAACTGCATAAGATCATATTAGCGCTAGGTGGTGGATGTCAACAAAGAAGTCTTTACAGGGAATCAGGCTTACTCTGCTCACCTCGCTGACTTTAAAATTAAACAGCACAAAGTCTGCTTCGACTATCAAGGCACCCCGGAAATAGAGGGTCACAAGAGTGTGACAAACATACATAAGAAGTTGACGGAAATGACGTTAAAGAGGATTAGGGAAGAAAAAGCAGTAGTTCCCTGTTGCAGTTCGGGCACAGTTAGGAACATTTCATTGGTGCATCAACCCATTTACAAGTCTACTGTGCACAAGAACATGTTTTAGTCCCCCTTTTGGGAATGGCCTAAAGACACTTGAGTCAGTAGCACCGCCCCCGGGTTGTTAACTGTAGATATGAATACACACAGAAAAAGAGATGAAGCTGAGATGCCAATACAACAAGTTATACATGACAATTATCAATTCGATTTCAATTTGGCAGGGATTTTTTTTGTCTGTATCTTTTTGCAGCTATGTGCTGGTGTCATAATGGAGGTTAGGGTCTGATTAAAGGATGGTTAAAACGTGGCAGGGAAAAAAAGCAAGCATGCACGAGATTATCAGGAGTTCGTCCCCCTCACCTTTGTGAGGTAGACTCGACCAGTGTAATAGTTAGCTTGCATAATCACTCCTTGTGACTGCTTATGGCAGTGCCCCTAAAGGGGTGAACAAGGTATTTATGCGGCAATGAAACAGTTTTGAATGTTGTGCACATATTCCCTTCGCCTCTCTGATTTTAGACTCTTCCAGCCTTATTCTAAGCATAAATAATCAGCGTTTGAGACTGCTTATGGAGTGGCCAAAAGGGGTGAACAGGGGATTTATGTGGCATGGAAACAGTTTTGATAGTTAGGCGTACTATTCCTTGGGGATAATGAACGTTTACTTACAATTGGAGGCCTTCATCAATGGGTGAATATGACAGTGACGATGGTTGGTCATAAAGAGAGAGAGAGAGAGAG